>NT_165976.1:2168276-2202355 GCF_000143365.1 Chaetomium globosum CBS 148.51
CATCACATCTACCACCACCCACCGTTTGTAGTTGTCATCCTGCTAAGTTAATGGTATAAGGTTCAATCCCTTGCATAACGGACGCTCTCCACCATGTAAAATGGCACTAGACCCCTGCGCGTCGCGCACCACAAAATCACGCACCGTCATGCATCGCATCCAGCCCACAACATCGGGCCCAAACCGTTCGTATGTGAACCGCCTCGCCGGGTCCGCCAGCGCGTCGGCCGCCATCTTGAGGTGCACAAAATACGCATTGATATCCTCATGCGTTGGGCCACTGCCCCCCACCGTGGAGGAGGACACCTTGTCCGGGTGGTGCAGGGCAGCGAGGCGGCGGAAGCGCGACTTGATCTCGCGCTCGGTCGCGTCCAGCGGCACGCCCAGGTCCGTGTAGTAGGTGCCGGCGCGCTGCAGGTCGTAGTCGGCTTCGTAGATGGTGTAGAGCAGGTACAGGGCGACCACGGCGATGTGGATGCGGAGGCGGTGCTCGGCCCAGCGGGGGGTGCCGGGTTGGGGTTTGGGGTCGCCCGCCCGGATGGTGATGCTGTAGTAGAGGGATTGGGTCCAACCGGTTACGAGCTACAGAGGTGGGGGGTGGGGGGTTAGTTTTGTTCTTTGGTTATCATTGTGGGGGTTTAGGAGTGAGGGCAGGGAAGAGGGTCCTATGAGGAGTCCATACATTTGGGAGGAAGCTCCAACCAAGGAGCGAGAGGAGGGCGGACATGGTTGATGGTGGTGGGTGGTTTGTTTTGCGGTCGGTTGCGTTGATTAGCGGCGATTGCGCATGGCAGGAAAGAAAGAAGGTGAGTGCGGCATGGATTGGTGTAACCAAAGGGAGTGGTTGAGCCGACCGACGTCCCGAGAAACGAAGACAAACGGACGTGGAAGTCGCCAGTTGCGTTTGTTCGTTTGTTCGAGGTGTTCTGGCTTATCGACCCGCAGGGTGTTATGGAATGCTTGGCAGGGAGGGACTTGGCATGGAAAATGGAAAAATGTCGTTCTGCCAGTGGAGCGCCAAACAAAGCCCCAAGCGTTGTTGGATAATAATCAAGGCGTGGTGGCAGAGTGGTCTAATGCGCAAGACTAGAAATCTTGTTCCTTCGGGAGCGTCTGTTCGAATCAGGCCCACGTCGTTTCTTTTGCACTTTTTACCCCATGAAAATGCTACCCCTCGCGTACGAGAAAAGATCTCCAAACTCCTCTTTTTTGAGGGGTGACAGAGTCGTGTTGCCAGGATCGTAGTGTCTCTTGGCCGGACGGCTGGTTGGTTCAGAGCCAACGGTTGACACAAGTTCCCGGAGATACGGCTCCCCCAGACCTCCCTACCCAATCGAGGGGCGCCCCCAAGATGATCATGCATAGACACACACTCCGGAAACCAACTGCGGGAGAGTGTGGTTGCATTCACGGTCTTCTCCCCTGCGTATTCATTTACTGTGTAGGATGGAAACGTTGGACGCTCCAACATCTCATGCGCCGTTGCCTCATCTCCCAGCAATGGCGGTAAATATCTGGTCATTTTCATTTTCATTTTCATTTTCATTTTCTTTTTCTTTTTTCTTTAGCCTAGCCTCAGTTTTGTCTTGACGCTGCTGGATTTGTTGCCCTTTATTTTCCTCAATACGGGGGTTGTTGTGCCTCTCCCAAGGCCCAAGTGCTCCTCCAATGAGGGTTCAACTGGCATTCACCGTCTTCATAGCCGCTTTTGTCACTGCTCATCAACAACCCGAGGCACCCTCGATACAGGGAAGACAGTCATGTCAAGCACTATCGCCTGGGAATCCTGAAACTTGGTGGCGGGCTCAGATAGGCCACAATGGGACGACCCCTTTTGCTGCTGACTCGACTTTCGAGTACTATCGTACAGTAGTTCGATATGGCGCGGATAGTTCCGGCAAAGAGGACTCGTCAGATGCCTTCAACGATGCTATAAGCGGTAGGTAAAGAGGTCGGATGAACGAAAACAAGACTAAAACCAACGTAGCCTGGAACCGGACGGGAAACACTGTCACCACCATGCCGGCATACGTCTATGTTCCCCCTGGCACATACCTGATCGAAGAAACCCATCCAGATGCTGGTCAGCACCTTTCTGATAGGTGACCCCCTGAACCTGCCCACTCTCATCGCCGACCCAGCCATCGAGTCACACCCCGTCATCCACGGCTACGATGAACACCCAGGGCGAGGGCGGTTCCACCAAGAACTTCTACATGGCCGTCCGTAACTTCAACATCGACACGACGCGAGTTCCCAAGGAAGTGCCGGCCAAAGCCATCGAATGGTCCGTCTCACAGGGCTGTAGCCTGACAAACGTTCATATCAAGATGGCGCCGTCTTCGGGCCATGTCGGCGTCACCATGGACGAGGGCGGCTCCGGCAAGATCATCTCGGACTGCTCCTTCACAGACGGGGCCATCGGTATCCTGCTCGCGAACCAGCAGTACATGCTGAAGGGGCTCAAGTTTGACGGCTGCAACGTCGGCATTTTCATCCAGCGGTCCTTCGTCTCGACGATCCAAGGGTGCAGCTTTACGAACTGCAACTATGGCGTTGATATGGGCGCGGCTAATAGCAGCGGCGCGCTGTCCATTGTCGACTCTTCTGTTTCGCGGTGCAACGCAGGCGTCAATGCCTATGTGAGCGGGTACGGTGAGGGTTCGCTTGTCCTGGACAACTTTGCCGTCAGCGACGCCGTGGCCGTGGTATCCTCCAGTGGCTCGACGCTGCGTCAAGGGTCAGTTCCTGCAGGCCAGGTCTGGGTGATGGGGAATACGTGAGTATCTGCGCCAAACCACAGAAGAAGGCGTAGAGATTGACTTTCCCAGCAACCCTGATGGCTACCAATCCAGCAAAACCTACCCTATCAGCCGCCCAGCAAGCCTCCTGGTAGACGGGAAATACTTTACCGCTCCCCTACCCCAGTACGAGAAATACGACATTAGCCAAGTCGTCAGCGTGAAAGACGACCCCGAGCACCCGGTGTACGGCGACAGTAAGCCCCCCCTCCCTCACCCCCCTCACTCACCTCAGACTCCCCCATTTCACCGAACCACCATCGATCCCTTACAATTAGCCCCCTTCCCCTACATGAAGAATACCACGACGGGGCCTTCTTCATCAGAATCCTCGTCAAGCACGTCAACTGCATAATAAACTTCTTCCCCCAAGGCACATACCGCACCACCACGACGATCCACGTCCCCCCAGGTTCGCGCCTCACCGGCGAAGTATTCAGCACCATCTCCGGCTCCGGCGCGCACTTCTCTGACGCGACCAACCCGCAACTCATCCTGCGCCTCGGCCACCCGAACGACCGCGGGATCACCCACCTCACCGACCTCCTCGTCACCGTCGCCACGCCCCTCCCCGGCGCGATCCTCACCCAGATCCACACCGCCGGCACCCGGCCCGGCGACGTCGGCATCTGGAACAGCGTGTTCCGCGTCGGCGGGGCCGCCGACACGGACGTGAGCACGGCGTGCGGGGCGCGCGACGTAAGCGGCTGCCGCGCCGCGCACACCCTGCTGCATGTGGCGGGGTCTGCGTCGGCGTACCTCGAGGATGTGTGGGGGTGGGTGGCGGACCATCGGCTGGATGGGGCGTCGGCGTCGGAGCCGCCACAGAATATTGCGGTGGGGAGGGGGGTGTTGGTGGAGAGTGATGGTGGGAGGGGGGAGGGAGCGGGGGGCGTGTGGTTGGTGGGCACGTCGTTTGAGCATTGTGTGCTGTATCAGTATGCGTTGCGCGGGGCGAAGGCGGTGTATCTCGGGCAGCATCAGACGGAGAGCCCGTATTGGCAGGGGAGGGGGACGCCGTTGAGGGCGCCGGAGCCGTGGGTGGTGGATGGGCGGTTTGGGGATCCGGGGTTTGAGGGGTGCGATGAGGGGGATGATATGTGTCGGCGGGCTTGGGGGCTATATGTGGATGGGGTCGAGGATGTGGTGATTCATGGGTCGGCTATGTGGAGCTTCTACGGCGGCATGACGGATGGGTTGTGGAGTGACCCACAGTGTGGGCTTACGGGTGGCATATGTCAGACGAATATGGCGTATGTGAAGGGGGCGAAGGGGATGTGGTGGTTCACGGCGAGCAGCAAGGCGACGGAGAACCTGGTGGTTGATGTCGAGGGTGGGTCGGAAGGGAATGGGAGCGTGGTTGTTACGTCGATGAAGGATCACCCGGGGAGCTGGGGAGCGGTGATGGCTGCGTACTTGAGAAATATAGGCCGTGATGGTGATGGTGGAGATGGAGATGGAGATGGGGATGGGGGTGGGGATAAGGGTGAGGATTCAGGGGCAGGAGGAGCCGTTGTGTCGGGGTTAGGGTTGATATTAACAATCCTGGGAATTCTGTCTGGCTTGATGTTGTTCGGATGAGAGCCGACGCTGTCACTGGGAGTCAGGATGCATGTATACTTGAATAATTACGCACCAAGATACCGTAGAATATTGCACTAGCACCATTGTTCTCAGCACCCACAACTGACAATGTACATCGAGGATAGATATCGTCGGCAGCTCGCCACAATCGCATCGTGGCGTTGTTCGGCAATCGAAGCTGTCGTTCATATTCCCGGCGCGTGTCCGATCGAAAGGAGTCGCGGGTCGGGTGGTAGCCGGTCGAGTCGGCACTGCCCCGTAAAATCACAATCCCAGGGTTTCAGTGTCGATCGACACTGGAATCGCAATGGGAATCCCTCCAGTTGAGTGATTGTGGGGAAGGAGATTTTTCCCCAACACATGTGGGGTGAGCAGGCAAGCAGGCGCGCGGGCGAGCACAGCGCCGCACAACAGGGCATCGCTGATGACCCATGCCCCACCTTCTCGGCTGCACATGGCGCCTTGTTTCATTGGGCTGCCCTGCGCCTTCGAGGGAATGCGCCGAGGTTCAATTCACATGCAACTTTTTGCAGCGTCATCGCTTTCGGACGGAACGGCCAATGCCTGCATCCTCTCCCGCTCTTGCATTATAAACTTAGGCCCTGTCCCACGACTCCCCTTTACGCTGTCTTCACTTTTCCGCCCAGAATTTCAAGATACCCAGCCCATCATTAATTTTCTTTTCCAACGCTACGCCCACAACCGTCGTTTCTGTACCCAAATCCACCGCCACAATGTCTCTCAAGAACGGTGAGTTTTGCGCGCCTAGCCATTCAATACCCTTGTTGGCTCCAGCCTGCCCGAACCGTCCTTTTTCCAACCCAGACTTCGAGAGCTGACATCAAAAAAGACAAGTTCCCCTCCTCGGCGGCTTTTGACGAGATCAACAACGCCCTGAACGCGAGCGAGGCCGACCGCAAGGATGCGATGAAGCAGGGCAACGCCGTTTTTGCCTTTACCCTCAAGAACGCTGCAGGCGAGACTGAGAGCTGGCATATCGACCTCAAGAACAAGGGCGCCGTTGGCACCGGCGTTGGCGAGAAGCCGACTGGTGCGTCTGCCCTTTCTTCCTCAATCACCCCATCAAACAAGCCTTACTGACACGCCCTCCTGCAGTCACTCTCTCCCTCTCCGAGTCCGACTTTGGCTCCCTCGTTGCCGGCAAGGCCAACGCCCAGCGGCTATTCATGTCTGGCAAGCTCAAGATCAAGGGTGACGTCATGAAGGCCACCAAGCTCGACCCTATTCTCAAGAAGGCTCAGACCAAGGCCAAGCTTTAAATGGGGATATTTTGGCGGGCGGGAGTTTAATAATGCTGGATGACGGTTCTCTTGTATAATACCGTTCTTGTCTTCTTAAAAAGACAGAACCCCGTGATCGGCGCAAATTACATTGTTTTTTGGAAGCGTTTAAACCGTCTCTCGGTGAGGCGGTAATAAGAACTGTGCCGAACCGTCCGCCTCTCGTAAAGGGAGTTGGAGGCTGAGTGCGTAGTTACCCCTTGCCGACATCCCGGTCCACAGCAACAAACGAAGGCATGAATACATCGTCAGGAAACATCCGGACGGGCTGGTTTTAAGATTCAGACCCACTTCACAAGCGACTTGCGACTAGAGGTATATATCTTCGCCAACATCTTGAGGATTGCTGGCTTGCTCACTGCTTGTTGGTATCCTTGATATTGGGCCGATCTAAAACCGCCGTCTAGCAGCGTCATAACTAAACTGTAAGGTATGATTAGACACGATCGAACGATAATCCTCGCTGGCCGCACATTCTGTATTCTCTCGTTTATAAAAAGTCGCTCCCCCTTATTCTGCCGGTGGTATTCCCTCGTCTGTTTGCCAGCTCTCGTGAATTACTTAAAATACATGGGAAAATGGAAATTGCAGGAGCGGAAGAACACAGTCCCGTGTAGATAGGGAAATATCAGACGAGATAAACCAGGCTCAATTTTTGTGACACATGTTGACACCGTTATGATATCGCAGAGCGTTCTCGTTCTATGTTCACTGTTCCATCCTGAGACACCTACCAAATACCTGGTCCCAACGCTACCAGTGTTTCATAGAGGTATTCAATTTCAATACGCAGTAACTTGTCCGTTTCTCCGACCAAGCTTGTATTTTTGGTGCAGCAAACGGGCACTTTCGATTGGTGTCAGGCACCATTAGCACCTGCGGGCAACTCACCCCTTGTCTAAACGTCCAAGGGGATAAGCCTGCGCCGCCTCATGTACACGCGACCACTTTTGGACGTGGGGTGTGCCTTGCTCGGTCACGCGGCCGTATTGACATTGGGTGCCTGTATTTGTACATGTACCTCAGTACACACTTGGTACTTCCGGAACCTTGGCCGAACCGATATGGATGGGTGCCAAAGACGGCAGGCGCAATTGGTTGTCTTGGAATGAAGCCCGGTTGCGGCTGCAGCTTGTGGTTGACTTTGCCTTTCGGCAAGACCCGCTGCCTGAATTGTCCCCCCCATTGGATGACTTTGCCTGAGGCGTGAGTTCTTTGGCGACTCCACATTTTGATCGGGGTAGGTGGCCTGTGCACGCGCCGCAGAACAGGGTTTGAGCTGCCCGCGTTTTCCAAGGGCACCTCATTCAATTTTTTCTGGCCTCCCAAGCTGAACCGTTGCTTCGAGGGCTGTTCCTCCACAACACACACCATTCACTTGGTGCGGCGTCTTTCATCAGCCACCTGCTTTGACAGGAAACACGGCGTCACTTAGTGGCAAACTCAATTGCCATTTTCATCCTCATCATCAAGTCTCTTGTTCATTTCCCCATCCTTCCCGTTGTTCGGCGCGTCTTGTCGGGTTTCCACGCCGAGGCTCAGACCAACCGCGAACATCCCCCTAAACCTCGTTCCCGGCCTGAACAGCCACCATCCATCCCGGCCCCGACGCGACGAGCGACGCGCCAAACTCGAGGACGGATGCACATGGCCGCGATCGATTTCATTTGATCCATATTCTAAACCGAGAACGCATATCCTCGCATCTCCACCCGTCGTCGTTTCCCACGCGCGAGCCTAGCTCATCGAGAGGCGACATCATGGATCCGCCATCCAAGAAGCGAAGCATCTTCGGTTTACCGGGCTCTTTCGCAGTCCCTCTGCTCCCGCAGAAGACCGTTCCATGGACACCGATGCGTCCCCTAAGCCCGCTGCGCCCGCACCCGCGCAGCGCGAGTTCAACAACACCGCGTCCGCGCCACACAGCCCGATGAAGCGCGCTAGCGAGTCGCAAATCGCATCGCGCAGGATCATCGGTCGGCCCCAAGGCCCATCAAGCAAACTATCCCAGAGCATATCTGCATCGGATATCGCGCACCGGCCGTCCAGCATGGTAGTTAAGCGGATGCCGGGCGACAACCCGAACAAACGACCGCCGGCCATGTCGGCATCGGTCATGTCGCATGCGCCGTCCAGCGTCGTCCCGAAATCGACGAGTTTCTCTGGTGTCACGTCGACCCCTCGAAATATCTTCCGCTCCTCGGCGCTGTATTCGCGGCCCAGCCTGCAAACCTTCTCCCCTCGGGTGCCCGCCGCGAGCACGCTGAACCAGAGTTTCCCCCCCAACACGCCCGGAAAACCGCCCCGTGGCTCGACGGCTGATGTCAATGGCCGCATCCTTGCAAACACTACGTCCACCGAGTTGTTCAAGATGAGGATTCCGTCTCCGCCGCGCCATCTCACTGGCGAGATGCTCGCCAACGAGGTCCCCGATGACCCGAACAGGTCCGGCTCAGTCTATGCCGACGAATTCCTCGCACACTACTGCCCGCCTGACCTGGATGAGCACCAAAGGCGCCAGTTCTTTTGCATTCTTGACCTGCGGCGGCTGAAATATGCTGCGGACGACGTGTTCACCAAGAAGGACTGGAAGATCAACATCCTCAACTTCGCCAAGGAATACGAGAAGAGCCGCAGCTTGATCATGCTGCGGTACGGCCTGTACGAGTTCAAAACCGTTAGGGCGTCCGAGGCCGTCAAGAAGGAGTGGAAGCAGAAGCATGGGATTCCTGACTCGGAAGACGAGTCCGGATCCCCTAGGGTGAACGGGACACCGAAGAGGAAGGCCGAGGATCAGCTGACACCGAGCAGCAACACCCTCGCGACGTCATCCCCTGGTTCCAACAAACGTGCCCGCGGTCAAGATGCCTCGGTCAGGAACAAGCGCAAGGCCGACGCCGAGCCTGACGAGAACCACCCGGCCAAGCTTCAGAAACCGGCTGCCCCGTCGTCTGCTACCAAGTCCGTGTTCGAAAGCATTGCCAACAATGCTCAGTCGGCTTCCGCCACACCCGTGAAGTCCACCGGCAAGAGCCTGTTTGCCTCGAACACGGGTCCCCAACCCAATGGCCCCCTTAGCACGTCCGTCTTCGGTGCGGCGCCCAAGCCTGTCGGCTCTACCAATATCTTTGGCCACCTCTCTGATGGAAGCAAAGGTAGCGGTAATGAAGGCGCCGACGAAGAGAGCGAGACAGGCTCCGAGGCGGAAGAAGAGGAGTCGGAGGTTCAGGACGTCAGCCAGAGCGACGAGCAAGCGGCGAGTGGTGGTGTATCGACACCGCAGCTGTTCGATACCAAGAAGCCTACTGCGAACGGCATGTCGAGTGCGTCTTCGGAGGCCGGCGAGAGCACCCAGGGCCGCAGCATCTTTGACCGCATTACCAGGGGTAGCGACGGTCAGCCGGTCAGGAAGGTGTCTCCGAGTGACGGAGGCTTGTTTGCTCCGCCGCCTGAAAAGGAACGGTCCGCAAGCCCCGTCAAGGAACAGCCCGCTGCCGCGCCGGCCAACAACACTTGGAATGCAGCTACGCCGATCAAGTTCGCTTCTACTGCGACCCCCACCTTTGGGCTCAGTGCACAGCAACCTGCCGGCTCCTCGGCCGTTGACTTCGGGGCTGCTGCCGGCAAGAAAACAGCAGCCACCCCTTCCGCCGAGACCACCAAGGAAGCCGCTCCTCAGAACCTCTTTGGGTCTCAGACGAAGAAGACTGATGGAGCTGCCCCCTCGGCTACAATCGACGGGGCCACTCCGAACCTTTTCTCTTCCTTTGGGGCAAAGAGCGCAGATATCCCGGCTGCCGCAGTCCCAGCCTTTGGTGGTTTTAGCACGTCGACCAGCACAGGTCCTAATATGTTCGGCTCCGCCACCCCTGCATTTGGCCAGAAGAAGGAGGGTGAGGAGGCTAAAGATTACAAACCTGCTACCACCTTGTTCGGCGCTCAGCCAGCGGCCACCGCTCCCGAACCTGCCAAAACCAACATGTTCCAATCATCGACCATGTTTGGAAACCAGAACAAGACCGAAGCGGCACCGGCTACTCAACCTCAGTTTGGCGGCCTGTTCGGTAAGACCCAATCAGCCGAGACTCAGGCCGGGAAGCCCGCTTCCACCATCTTTGGTGCCAATGCGAGCAAGCCGGCAAACAGCCTTTTTGGCTCGAGCACAGCTCCCGCCACCACCAGCAGCGATGAACCCGTCGCAAAAAAGCCCGCGTTTGGGGGTACCGAGAATAAACCGAGCAGCTCTCTGTTCGGTTCTGCCGCATCTACCCCCGCACCCGAATCCGCCGAGACGAAGAACTTGTTTGGTGCCAACACGTCAGCGGCCCCTGTCACGGAGACGAAGAGCATCTTTGGTAACATGGCGGCGGCACCCGCGACGCAGACTAATAATCTGTTCGGCACGACCACCCCTGCCTTGGCCCCGGCTCAGGACACAAAGCCTTTGTTTGGCAGCACCGCCGTCGAGTCGAAACCCATTTTCGGCGCCACTGCCGGACCCGCCGCATCGAAGCCGATCTTCGGCGCCACTTCCGGAGCCGAAACGAAGCCCGCAGGCTTGTTTGCTAACGCGCCTGCGCCGACACCGGCATCGTCCGCGCCCATCTTCAGCTTCGGCTCCTCCCAGGCGCCCGCTGCACCGCAGCCCGCCGCGCCGCAAACGGACGGGTCCATCTTTGGTGGCGCTGGGGGTACCTCGTTTACCTTTGGCGCTGGTGGCACTAACGATACAATCAAGAACCCATTTTCATCGGACGGCACCTTCTCGGCGCCTTCATCCTTCAACTTTGGAAGCGACGCCCCGTCCACGTCCACCTCCTTCACTTTCGGTGCCGGCTCCGGTAATACGCCCACTATCAACTTTGGCGGAGCACCGGACAATGGTGCTCAGCAATCTGTCTCGTTCGGTGGGCCTTCGTCGGGACCGGCGTTTAGCTTCGGAGGCGCATCCCAGCCGAGCAGCGCTCCCATGTTCTCACAAAACCCCCCCTCAGCAACACCCATCTTTGGCAATAGCCTAGTTCCCGGCGGGGGGACCTCAACAGGTACTAGTAAGTTATGCAACGTCCTGTCGCTAGAATATATCATTAATACGTGACGCTCAGATTCCCCTTTTACGTTTGGCGGAGCCTCAAGTTTGGCAACCACGCCGGCGGCGACCACCCCTGAGCCGTCTGCCAATGCTGAAGATGGTCAAGGAACAAACGCTGACGGGGATGACGCACCACAGGAGCAAATCTCGCTAACCGACGGCGGCCCGGGCGAGGAGTGCGAGGCCGTCGTCCATGAAGTGCGCGCCAAAGCAGTCAAACTCGTCACGGGCTCCGATTCGGACGACGAATCCGGCGCCAGCGGCGACAAAGCGAAGAAGCCCACGTGGAAGACGCAAGGGGTCGGACCCCTGCGCCTCCTCAAGGACAAGTCTACCGGTGCGGTGCGGATATTGCTGCGCGCTGAACCACGCGGGCATGTCGCGCTCAACAAGCTGGTGCTGCCAGAATTCACCTACAAGGCGGACACCAAAACCGTCAAGCTGACGACGGCGACGGACGATGGCAAGGGATTAGAGACGTGGGTGCTCCAGTTCAAGACACCTGCGTTCGCGCAGGCTCTTGCGGAGGCTTTGGAGGAGCATAAGGTGGCAAATAAGAAGTAATAGCTCTCGTACTAGGGCAGGGGGAGGCAGTATCTTTGGTGCGGAGTGTCATATTGGCAGTGGGAGCGGGTATATACAAGGTAAGGTATCATTAATTGGCTTCTTCTGCATTAGATGGGTCTTGCAGGGTGTTATTCTGGGAAGCATAGCATTGCTTTTGCTGTTTGGCTGCAAGGGAAGGGTCGCTGCGGCGGCATTGTTGTCGGAAAAGGAGAGACCAGACGCCCGGATTATCTCGGGGCTGATGAGAGATCTGAGGGGGTGGGCTGTATGTATGGTATGCGATGGATGTTTCTGGGAGAATGTCATCGTGCGCAATCGAGGCTTCCTTGCTTGCTACTTGCCTGGCTTGCTCTAGTTCTGCCCATTCGTCGTTGTTGTCCTTTTGCTGTCTTGAGAGATCGACGTTTATCCAGAATCACATGTCCTATCAGGATGTTTCATCCATTATTACCCGCGACGGGCTGTCGAACTTGTTCGGATTTATTAGGAGATACTCGCCATTCAGGACTGTGATTTTAACGAGCGATGATACGTGATCTTGGTGCCACACATTCCCCATCTATAAATAACCCCATCCCTGGTTTCGGACCCCTTTTCTCAGAGAGATCCATCAATTCGAATGTGATCAATAACATGGCTGAATCTATCATTCTGGGAGCAGCTGAACCGCTTAAAAAGTCATAAATTGGGCAGCTATATTTAACAGCGTAGTTACTTAACAGTGTTATCAAGGGAAGTGAGCGTGGCACCGTTGAATGATATTCTTAAAGGAATGGCGCAATACAAGTACAATAGACTTAGCTATAATATTTGATGTCGGAAAAAGAAGGAGAATCGGCTGGGGCGAGGGTTGGAGTCATGTATAAGCGCATGTGTGGGAGACACATGTTAATATAGTCCCATTGTTGACATCGGATGGTTCAGGGAATCAAATGGTTCGGTTATTGGTTAAACGGCCATCTTTTTATTATTAATATTAATATTGGCTAACTAGTTATCATAACGTATTCTTTCTCTAAAAAGGAAATTCCCAATCCCCCCCAACTGTCAGGGCATCCCCCTGGTTGTTTCCCTCCCGCTCCGCAGCCCTCTTGAGAGTCCCCAGGCTGCTGCTGCTCCCGATGCCCGTGACAGTGATGACCCTCGCCCTGGTCAGCCTCCGCTGGCCCCGTGGCTATCCTCCTCCGTGCCCGCCCCGACGCGTCCCTTCTTTCCTCCTCACCAGACCTTGCCCTCGACACCTTCTGCCCCCGCGTCCTCCCACCCGGCCCATCTTCTTGTCCTTCCTCCCGCGCCCCTCCAGCTGCAGCCGCTGGTGGTGCTCCCGATTCCGGTGGTGGTTGTGCTAGCGGCGGCAGCGGCTGCAGCTCGAAGCCCTGCGCTTGTGTCCCGAGCGGTGGTGGCGGCGGTGGTGGTGGGTGTGCGTTGTGCCCACCGCCCGGGTACGCAGGGGGCGGGAGCACAGGGAACGGGAACGCGACGGGCTCCGGCCCCTGCCCCGTGGCCTCGGCGTATGACGGCGGGGGCTGGTACGGCGGCGGTGGCGGCAGCGCTTCCAAAAGGGCGGAGAGCGCGAAGACGGCGGCCAGCGAGAAGACAACGCCCACGATGGCGCCCACGAGTTTGCCAATTGACGAGGCCGAGATGGGGGTGGGAGGGGGCTCGTGGCGGTGGCTGGGGGTGTTGGCGCGGGCCACCGTCGCCACGGTGAGAGCCGCGCGGGCGAGACCTTCTGCGGGTGGGAAGGTGGCCATGGGGTTTTTGTTTTTGTTTTTTATAGCCTGTATACGAATATACAGGCTGGGGAAGGCGAGAGAGAAGAGAGCTGCTCTGGTGGCTTAGAAAGGAGCAGAGAAAAGACGTGGTCAAGTTGAAGAGTTCTGAGCGGGAACTGGGCAAGTGCGGACATAGATGTCGCCTTGTAGGCACACCGTGGTCATGGGACTTGCCGATATCCGGTTGCCACCGGCGGTCGGGCCTTGGGTATGTTCGTTATTGCTGATTTCAAGTTGTTACATCTATAAGAGCGTGAGCATGGCATTAAAAACGTGTCATGGTGGGAAACAACGTCTGTCTAGACCGACGTCACCCCTGAGCGGTGATTAGGCCCTAGCAGCTTCAGCTCTCTCCCATTACTAGAGTTCCAGTCACTATTCCAAGCCAACATCTTTACTCTCATCGTTCACTCCCTTAGACAAGCTGGGGTACCTGTAGACCCAGATCTCAGCTGAGACCCGGCCCCCTTCCAACAAGTATACCGCCGATGGCCGCTTCTCCTGCATACTCCGGAACGGCAACCACCATTCGAGGGTAATAAACAGCCGTTGAAACAATTTCCCCGCCAAGACCGTAAAGAATACCGCTATATAAAGACCTTCACCAGCTCCGGCCACGCCTCGTGCTACGCCAAAATTCATATATACAGATCTAACCTTAGAGACATGTGTCCACTACAATCATGAGGGTTGCGACAGAAAGTTGACGCGCCGACAACATAAAAACACTTCGGGATACGTTAGAAGAGGAAGAAGCGGTTGGCTGTTTTCCGGTTTGGTATTTCCCTATTAGGTAGTGACGATGAGCGAGGCTCCGCCGCGATGACAAAACACGGGGAATGTTTAGAAGTTTATCCCGGCCAGGGCTAACTGCCCCCCGATATAAAGCTATCCCCACGTCCAATTGATGATTGCATAAATACGACGGCACGTGAAGGAAGGAGGTGTGGAAAATGGATGGACCGAAGTAAAGCGAAGCATACCTATCTATATAGGCTTCTGCGCACAGTTGTCTCCAGACCCCCGACATAACACTGTTAGGTTTGCTCGCTCACCTGAGCACAAGGTTGATTAGGTCTTCTAATTGTACCCATCTGGTATTACTCGACCTCTTGAACGTCTGCCCGCCCACCCATCTATTTACATTTTCCGTCATTCACTCACCCAATCACTCACCCACTCACTCACAAAAACGCCAGCACCCCCCCAACAACAACCGCGCCCACCACCACCACCGCCCTCCCAGCAACCACCACCCTCCCAGCCGCATTCTCCCCAGTACCCCCACCCTCTCCCTCCCCACTCCCATCAAGCCCCGATCCCACCCCGGCCGTCTTAAACGGCGTGACGCTCGCCGCCAGCCCACTCGTGCACATGGCCATCTCCGTGGCCATGAGCATCTCGGCGCCCAAGCCGACCTGGTAGCCGCACTTGGCGGCGAGCTCGTAGGCGGTGCCCTCGACGTCGTAGCGCCAGGCCTGGACCTGGTCGAGGTAGGTCGAGTAGGCGGCCGACAGCGAGGCGGGCGGGGTGGCGGCGGCCGCGGCGGCGCGACACCAGTCGACGGCGTCGTCGCCGAGGCTGCGGTACGCGTAGTTGTTGGTGATGACCGACAGGACTTTTTGGATCGGGGCCGAGGAGGAGGCCCATGCGGGGAGGTCCTTGTGGTCCGTGGTGCCCGGGGTGGGGAGGGCGGTGATGAGTGAGGAGAGTGAGGTGCTGCAGCTTGTTGGGAGGGAGAAGAGCGAGATGGGGGGCTTGGGTGGCAGGGTTGGCAAGTCCGTTGGTGGGCCTGGTGGCGGGGTTGGGTTCGGTGGTGACGGGTTCGGGTCTGATGGGTTTGGCGGGGATGGGTTTGGTGGGGATGGGTTCGGGTTTGCACCAGATGGTTCTGGTATGTCTATGTCTGGTAGTGTTGGGTTCGGCGGCGGCGGCGGCGGCGGCGGTGGTGGTGGGGGTGGTGGTGGTGGTGGGTTTTGCCGGGCATCGAGTGCCGGACCCGGTGCTACCGCCGGCGAGAGCCCGACCGGGGCCGGACCAGAGTCGGTGGCTGCAGCCGACGCGGCTGTTGCCGCGAGCAAAGTGATCAATGAGAAGCGTGGGTGCATTTTGGCAGCCGTCTCAATTTGTGGATTCAAGTGGTTACGGAGAGAAGATGAGATGGGATGAAGACAGAGAGGACTCGCCCTTAAAAAGCTAAATGGCAGCCTGAAGATGCCCCTTGATGATACATGCTCAATTGCTGGTTGGAGGATTCGAACCTGGAAATTAAAATATCAATGCGCATCTGGGAAGAGGTAGCGCATCCTTTTGAAGTGTTGGCGAGCGGAATCCTTCCGTGAGTACGTAACATATTCATCGATCACCCAAAGAAACGGTGTGCTTCCCAGTGCTTTCTGGGGGCGGAGCAGTTGGGGGCGTAGCAGAGGCACGAGAGGGCGGCAGTTGCTTGGGATGTTGAAACGCATCAACAACAACAAAAGGAAAGAAGGCAAGGAAGCTCAAGTTTAAAGTGGGTCGGTTGGACTGGGGCCCTGGTCTGAAAGAAGAAAAGGATGTCCTTGGCACCTGTTTTGGCAGGCTCCAGGAGATGCAACTTGCATGACCAATTACCTGAATTCATTGTTCAACCTGGAAACAACCAGTCTCCCACAACTCAATCCAACCATCAATAAAATCCCGGATCATCGAGTGTAGGTTGCAAATATGGTCAAGGCCGTTCGGGGTAAGCGTGTATCATGAAAACGATGCATCCATTCGATGGCTGATGCCGCAAAGGCGTGCTCGTAGAGTGCGAGCCGGCCATCAAGTCGATCCTCGTGCACATCGACAGCACTCATCACCACGAATTCATCATTGAAGATTTGGACGACACGCATCTTTTTGTCAAAGAGGCAATGTTGCAGGTATTGAAATCTAAGCTCGAGGAGGTGAGTCTCGTGTTTCTGCGACTGCTGCCGATCGAGGCTGATTGCTGTGGGCAGCGTCTCCGGGAGACGTATCGGCCAGACGAGCCGTTGGAGGACAGCGAATAGGAGAAGATCGAAGACGACTTGAAGATGCCGTTTCCCTGAGTGGAACCCTGAACATAGAGCGGTGTGGTGTCCAGCTCAACAAGTTTTGGGCGAGGATTTGGCAGAGGCAGGTTCTGGCTGTCACAAAATAACGATGTTTATGATTCGTGTATCAATACCTGGGGCACCTTACAACGCGGGGGAAAGAGTCCCTCTCGCATATAATTAATTACACATGTCTAAACCACTTCTGCTGCTCACAGCTTCTCGAATGTAGGCTTTTTCTTGTTCAACCCCGACATGAGCGCGGCCGCCACATCGTTGGTCTGGAGGGCAGCGGCATTCCAGACGCCCGTGTACCGGAGATCTGCAATTTGTCAGTTCCGAGAACAAACACCATGCGGTGGCAAGTCAAGCACGTACTATCCTCGACCGTGTGGTCCCGGCTGTGGTTTAGCAACTCCTTGGTCCCCTGCACAGCCACAGGGCTCTTGGAGGCGAGGAACCCGGCCGTCTTAACGGCCGCGGCCAGCGCGGCGGCCTTGGAATCGTGTACCTGGCTCACAAAGCCGACGGCGAGCGCCTCAGCCGCGTCGAAGCCGCGCGCCGTCAGACAGACGTCCTTGACCCACGACTGGCTGCCGACTGCTTTGGGCAAGCGCGCGAGGGTGCCAATGTCGGCCGCCAGCCCGATGTCGACCTCCTTGACGGCAAACCGCGCATCCTTGGCACATACCCGGATATCGGCGCAGCATGAGAGATCGATGGCCAGCCCGATGGCAACACCGTGCATGACGCAGATCACAGCTAATGGGAGTCATGCCGTCAGCGGCATACTTACACCTACTCGGAAAAAAATACCAGAAATGCCAAAAAAATAAAATCGAAAAAAAAAGACCTACGCTTCTCACACCTCTCAACAGCCGACAAACACTCCTGAAACTCAGCGATATAGCGCCTTAGCCTAGCCGCGGTCCTCGCCCCATCCAGGCCCTCCGCTCCCGACAGCACGCCGCCCTCCCTCGCCGCCGTAACGTCCAGCCCGGCGGTAAAGGCGCGGTCGCCCGCGCCCGACAGCACCACGGCGCGCACGTCGCTGTCCGCCGACAGCTGCCGGAACACCGCGCGCAGCTCCAGCCACATGGCCTCGTGGAAGGCGTTGAGCTTGGCCGGCCGGTTGATCTCCACGTGCGCTACGAGCGGGGACGGCGCCGTCACGATGTAGTGCTGGTAGTGGGCGTAGGCCGCCAGGGGTTGTTGTTGCTGGGCCATGTTTGCTGGTGGTTGTCCAATGGGATGGTTGGTGGGGGTACGGTGCCGTGCGTGAGGGTGAGGGTGAGGTTAGACGAGTGCGGCGTAGTGCGTTATTCGGGATGGATTATTGGCGTGTTGGCGGCTACGGTGGCGGTTCTTGAAACGGTGATACCTTGAAATCTGACCGAATGTTCGCCGATGTTGAACACCGGAGAGATGCCATCTTTCAGTGATGAGATGGATGACCTGAAAAGGAGTTGCCGAGGTTTAGAGTGGGTTGAAGGCCAGAAGCGGGCCGACGCCGAAGCTGGGGAAACCGCAGGGGTTCATTTGCCGGCCGCCGCTGCGGACTGCCCGTTAATTGTGGGGATTGGCATGTGTAAATTGGAGGAAGCCATTCGTTCACTGTGTAAATTCTTGGGAGTGAAGAAAATGATAGCTGTAGCAATGTGAAACAGCTTGTGTAAATTCACACTTGCCACAGCACACACCGAGACGCTCACCTAAGAAATGGTCGGGCTTCATCCAGTTCCACACACGGGCAGGCCGTCCTTCTCAGCCATGTTATCCCCGATGGCGAGGACTGGGCTGCATTCTTTTTCCTTTTGAAGAGGCAAGGTTCTCGCGTGGCTTTTCCCTGTCAATGCATTGTCCGCGCTTTTTTGATCCCGGTTGATGGAAAAGGTCCCAGCCGCATGGGAATGGCAGAGCGGCGCCTCAATGCCCCCAGTCTGCTTCACCTCACCTGTGCAGGCAACAGTTGCGCCACTGCGCCCTCTTAGTGTAGTATCGTTTCTTTTCTTGGACCATGCTGTGGTCGTTGAGTAAACGCCGGCTTTTTTATATGTAGCCAAACCCAGAGCAACATCCATCATGAGCGGAAGAGAAGCTTGTGCATGCATCTCTTCTCAGTACCGACCGAACTCGCGCAAAGACGTAATCCCTTGCCTTCGAGTCAGGTACCAAGTGCATGCTTACCGAACCCTCGTTCCAACCCTGGCTTCGAGGTCGAGGGTCTGGCCAGTGAGATGCTTGCTGTTCGATCAAGTGGAGCCATAATTGCGAACCTTCAGTCCCCGTTTTTCAGCTAAAAGACGCCAAAAGCACAGGCGCTCAATCGACGTGTCTAACCGAGATCATCCTTACCACGGCAGCGTTTATCCCAGACGAGAAGTTTTCTCAACGACACCTCTTGTAAACCTCTTACCTTTATCTCGGGCTCTGGTTTGTTTCGACTTCGCCGTGTAAAGTGTGACGGCGCTGCTTGGAGAAACCGGTTCTGCAGGGCCCAATAACGGCAACCCACGCACCCCTCTCCCGTTAATTGCCTGAGTGCTCCCTGGGTGCTCCCCCCAATCAGCGACGGAAGCCCGGGTGCCGCCGCCGCCGCCGCCGAAGCTTCAGCCCCATTCAACCCCCAACATACGTGGTCCCGTCTTGCCGCGAACGACCGAAGAAACCCCCCCAAGCGCCCCATCCCACCTGGGAACCCACAGCGCCCTCGAGTACGAATAACCCGCCAAGCGCCGTCTCTGGAAATAGATCCAACAACGTGTTTGCAGCGGCACATAGATCATGGGAGTGACACCACCCCGTGCGCCTTCTGCATTTCACGACGTTTCTCCGCCGCCTGCCGGTCCCGCTTAGATTGGTCCGCCCCTGGTCGAATCAAGGCCCCGTTCGCGGCCCCCCTCCCTCCCCTCGACCTACCTGCTTGATTCTGGGCCTGGCTTTTGCGACAGCCACCCCTCAACGCCCCCGTCTGTCCGACATCCGAAGACGCCTCCCTCTATTTTGGCGACACCTCCCCCGGCCTCGGCGTTCCCTGTGAACCGCAACCCCGATCGTGCTGCCCTCGAGTCTGTCCTCACTATTTCCCTCCAGACGCACCCGCGCAGCCAGCCCGCTGCCATCGAGGGACGACCATGGCGGCATCCAATTCAAACAAGCCCGACGTGGGCGATACCCTGCTCGTTATCCGTACGTTGCCCTTCTGCCCCGCGTCTTGGGACGCCAATGCCTCAACTGCGTATTGCTTGGTCTAGCGATCCAGCAGAGCTGCAGCACCGCAATGCTTTGCGGTTCCTCGTGACTGCGAACAATGGCTGACCCCTCCCCGCTCCATAGACGACTTCCAAGCCCGCAGTTCCGACGAGTTGAGCCTGACCAAGGGCGACCGCGTAGAGCTTCTCGAGCGCGACGACGAGTTTGGGGATGGATGGTACTTGGGCAAGCACATGGCCAACGGAAACAGTGGCCTGTTCCCGGAGGGTAGGTGTTCCCTGCCTTGGGTGCGCTAAGTTACCTTCCCCGCTGACATGGAAAAGTGTATACGCGACCAGCGCCAAAAAACATCGTCAACATTTCGGCCTTCTCACCCCCGAAGCCGCCCCTCACGCCCTTAGCAGAGACGTCGACCGAGCAGACAACTCCGGCTGCTAGCCCCCCCGTAGAAGACGACCACAGTACTACTCCCGTTCCCGAGTCAAACCCCGTCATCGCCACCCCCATTAGTTCCTTCCAGTCAACAAGTACCGTCAGCAGCATTCCTCCACCTTCGGCCAGTAGCGTGCCAGCCAATATAGGTTCCGGCCTCGGCAACACAACGCGCCCCGCTACGAGCTCAGACAGCCATGTCCTACACGACACCCTGAACGTAATCGACGAGCACATTACGGATTTGAACTCGCCACAAATTGGCCCATCTGCCCGGAATGGTAACGACTCGGGCAGCGAGTACAGCTCGCATATGGGCCACAGAATATCGTACATCCAGGGCGAAGAGACAGACGAGGAGGAGGAATCGATTCACACGCGTCAGGAGGTTGAATCGTGGAATGCCGACCAAGTTGCCGAGTATCTGTTTACAGCCGGCGTGGAGAAGCACCACTGTGAAGTGTTTAGGGACCAAGAAATCACGGGCGAAGTGATTCTAGGGATGGACCAAACGTCGGTATTCATTAAGGCGCTCGACTTGGGATCTGTTGGAAGACGGTTGAAGACGTGGCAGAAAATCAAGCAGTTGCAAGACCAGGTAACCGGGCAGGTTCTGAGCACAGGCAGGAACACTCAGAATTACGGAAGCGATGCAGGTTCCGATGTGGGTAGGGTCCGGAGCCGAACGAATACCATCACAAGCTCGGGCCCCAGGTTTGCACCCCTCAACGACACGTCGCTTTCGGTCACAACCAAACGCTCGTCACAAACAACCAAACCCGAACCTTACGAACCTGTGTCACCCGTCTCCCCTCTCATAGAGAGCCCGACCCGCGCGTTCCACGACAAACGGCCCTCTGCTGCATCCGTCCGAGATTTGCACCACTCCCGGCGCCACTCATCCACCGATTTCCGCATTCCCGGCGCCAATGTTCATTCTTCCGTACCAGCCAAGGCATCTGCGAGCAGTACGTTCTTGCGACAAGACGCCCCTCACAAGAAGCAGCCCTCTTTCGACCGGAATTGGACTCTGGGAGGCGCTTCGGCTTCGAATTATTCGCCCCGTCCCCTGTCATCCGCAGGACACCAAGACGCAATTGGTGGACGGGCCGCCGAACTGCAGGATTCGGCCGTCGAGATGGACCGTGGCTACTTTTCGGGCACCGATGCCGATGCCCGTCGACGCAATGTTTTGAAGAAGCGCGAGAGCACCCAAACCTCGCCCAAGGCAAGTTATGCCGATGAACAGCGGGTGCGCAGCGCCACGGCGCTCTCGAGGCATTCTCGACTCGGAAGCGTGGACTCGATGCGCGAGTCGTCGCTCTCCTCGGCTGCCCAGAAATACTACGGTGCGTCGAAGCGCACGCCGTCCATGGCTACCACCGACTCGCTACGTCACATGACCGGTTCCAAGGAGTCTATGAACCCTACCGTCACAAGACTGGACAGCAATTCCTCAGACCAGTCTCGATCTTCGCCCAAGTCTGCCATCAAACGGCTGAGCCAAGTCAACCATCCCGACTTCAACGTGAGCATGATGCTGCGGAGTGGGCTCGGGGGGTTACGGGCAGCCTCGGATGCTATTACGGGTAGCGAGCGAGCGAAGCTGTCGCCAGTTGAGTCGCCTCTTAAGGAATCGCCCATGTACTCGCCAGCCCGCACCGGGTCTAGTACGCCTTCTGGGGGTCAGAGTTTTGATCTAGAGTCGCCCGACACTAAGAGCCCGAGCACAGCAACAACGGCGCCCAGCCGGAACACTCGCAAGAAGAAGCAGGAGACCAGCGCGTACACGCGTGGCCTTCAGAAGATCAGCCCCCGGGAAGCCATGAAGGACGCCGACTACACCGGCTGGATGAAGAAGAGAAGCGCCAATCTCATGACAACTTGGAAGCCCCGCCTTTTCGTGCTCAAGGGCAGACGCCTGGCCTACTACTATTCAGAGGACGACGACCAGGAAAGGGGACTGATCGACATCTCATTCCACCGGGTGCTTCCTGCCGACAACGAGCGGCTCACCGGCCTCCTTGCTACGCTCACGGGCGCTTCGAGCACGCCCGCAATGCCGGCCGGGAGCCACATTACGACCCTCGCAGCAGCCGACGCCGAACGCGACCCCATCCAAGAGTCTGATTCCATTTTCATCTTCAAGCTCGTCCCCCCTCGCGCCGGTCTTTCTCGCGCCGTCAATTTTACAAAGCCCACCGTCCACTACTTCGCGGTACCAAACATCAAACAAGGTCGGCTGTGGATGGCTGCTCTAATGAAGGCCACGATCGATCGCGACGACACGCAGCCTATCACGACTACGTATCAGCAGAACACCATCTCGCTGGCAAAGGCTCGGCAGATGCGGCACCGTCCGCCGGCGCTGATGAACCTCGAGGAGGGTGCGGACGAGAACAATGACAAGACGGGCGCAGGCGGTCCTGATAGCAACGGCCTCGGAATTTACAGCGAGCTCGACAGTGCGGTCGCCGGGCTCGAGAAGTTTGGGCTACAGCACCCCGAGAGCGCCAGGGCAAGAGACTTCGGGCTGGGGTCGGAGAAGGACACGTCGTTGCTGCCGCAGAGTGCGTAGACGGGCTCTGGGCTGAACGGTTAAGCCAGGTTGGCTGAGGTGTGCTTGGCACCGACGAAGGCCGCCTCTATTTCCTTTCGCGTTGGCGCATGCTTTGCCTAAAATACCCCTTCGACCATACGGTGGCCGACGTTGCTTTCTTTTGTTTCACCATCCCCCCAGTACCTCATACATAATGTGTCATGTATCTCAGAAGCGCGAGCGGCATCGGGTGGTGTAGTCGGCCCTTTAGAGATACCCTACGGTTCCTTTGATGGGTAGCTACCTAATTCATCACCTGGCCTGCTCTAGACAGATACATCTTATTCTGCCCTTCTATTTCTTTCCTGCTGTGTATTTTGTGATGTGTATGTACTATGATCTTAGGGGGTGAAAGGTTGAGGGCGGTGGTGTATAAGTTTAACCAAGTCATAGCGTTGAAGCGATTATATTGTTTTGGAAGTGAAATCCGTTGTGGAATAGATCAAACATACCAGCCAGATGGTCTTGATCGAAGCATTTGATTGAGACTTGTCCATCCGAATGTGAGCGGAACTTGCCGAGGCGCGCAGACAACCGCCAAAAAAGTCGCGTCTGTGCAACCTGCCAAAGCTCCCAGTTTTGGAGCTTTGTCCATTGCCAAGCGAAAGCCACAACCAAACTTCGCAACAACATTGCACGCTGGCAATTACCATCCACCGACCATCATCACGAACGGTCGCCCTCTAGGTCACGGCCGATATGTAATCCGGTCATTTCGAACAAACTGATAGCTGCCTTTACCGATTGTCGATCGATCTGCGCGCACGCAGCCTACCCTTCGACAAAACAACACCGCAACCACAACTAAAACCGACCGATTCCACGCGAACGAACGAACGAACGAACGAAACCCAACAGCGCCAACAACACCCAACCCCCAAACAAAACAAAACAAACAACCATAAAAACCAAAATGTCCACCCCCTTCAACTTCCACCTCCCCTCCACAACCAGAAACAGCATCTTCGACCCCGACCCCCCAGCCCTCCCCTCCACCCCCGACCGCGCCCGCGCCAAACAACCCTCCTCCAAATCCCATCCCGCCACCACCACCGCAGACCCCCTCTACACCAACGCAAGCCACCGCTCCACCACCCCGTCCGGCCCGCCCCCGCCCTCTGCTCGGGGAGGAGCAGGAGCAGGAGCAGGAGCAGACGACGACGACGATCCCCATAACTCGTCTACCGCCAGCTTCACGCCCGCGGGCGCGCCATCGGCGAGTTATTTGGGGAGTTCCTTGCTGAGGGGTATGTCGACTGCGAGAGGTAGTGCTGGTGGTGCTGGTGGGAGGGAGCAGCCTGCGAGGGGGCTGTTTACGGCGGGGGTTGGGGCGGGAGCTGGGGCTGGCGAGGGGGCGCCGCCGCCGCGGGGGTTGTTTACTGGTGGTGGGGGGTTTTCGGATGCTGGTGGTGGTGGGAGTAGTCGTGGGGGGTTGTTTACGGGGATTGGGGGAGGGTTTGATTCCGCCGGTGGGTTTGCCGGGTTGGGCGATGGGAAGAAGAATCTGTTTGCGGGGACGGGGACGCAGAAGCGGAATGCGCCGCTGGGGAGGTCGATTATTAGGGGCCCGGGCCATACGCGCCAGCCGTCAAGGCTGAGCAGGGCGGTGGCGGTTGATGAGGAGGAGGAGAGCCCTAGGCTGGGCGGGAGGGCTGCGGCGCCTGCGCCTGCTAGCAAGACGTTTGGGGTGCCGTTTGATGACGATGATGATGAGGAGGGCGAGAGCGATATGTGGCTGGATCTGCCCTCGACGGCGGGGACCGGGGCGGGGTTGCCCACAGTTGGGGATGAGTCGGATCTGCTGATGATGGCTACGCCCGCCGCCACTGAGAGGGTGCGCCGCGAGGCTGAGGATATCTTCCGCGCATCGTCGTTCCCCGCCGGTGGGCCGGTGAGAAGGACCGAGTACCACTATGCTGCGCTCGCCAAGGATGTTTATCAACAGATGGGGACCGCGCAGGTTACCGAAACCCCGCAGGTTATTCTGGGGACGGAGAACCTGCTTGCGATGCTTTATGATGAGGGTGTGGGTGAGGCGGAGGACGAGGAGAAGATGGACGATACCCTGGCGACCGTCTCAGCCAAGGTGGCCGCGCTCTGGAAGGGTCATGTGGATAAGCTCCCGCGTCCGACCGAAGACCATGCCGCCGAGATTGGGCCCGGCCCCCACGCCTCCCCGTTCGAGAAGGCCAACTACCTTGCCAACCTAGCCCTACAGATCCACCACACGCGGTACGAGGAGAGCGGCATGGCGCGCGCGGAACCGCTTCCCGAGACGCTGTTCCGTTGGCTGAACGAATACCACGACATGTACGGCAACCAGGTCGAGGAGATCCTCCGGTACCGGCCCAGCCCGGCGTGCCACTCGCTATTTTGGCAAGCCGTCTTCATTGCGCTTCTTCGCGGCAAGGTGAGCGACGCCGCGCGGCTGCTCTACCAAGCTGGCTGGGGCCACGTTCGGCGCGGCCAGCGCGGTGAGTACGCCTATGTCGACCGTGCGCTTGAGAACGTGCAACGCGCGGTCGACGAGACGATCGGCGTGCTCGAGAGCTGCCCGGGCTATGACGGCAACTGGGAGATTTGGAACAGCGACTGGACCCTGTTCCGCGTGCGCGCCCAGGGCTCGCTCGAGCATCTCAGACGCTTTGCCGAGGGCAAGGACAGCGCATTCGGCGAATCGACCTTCTCGGCCTCTAATACATCGGCAAGAGGCCGGCAGTCTATGGCCGGCTTGGCCAGGCGCGCCGAGAGCCAGGTGCCCTGGGAGATTTACGAGAACCTGAATATCGTGTTCGACATCGTTCTCGGCCAGCAGGGCGCCATTCTGGAGGCAGCACAGGACTGGCTCGAGGCTACGGTCGGTCTGTTCGGCTGGTGGGACGAGCGGAAGTCTCATACGGACAAACCCTTTTCCATGTCACAGTCACTCTCGCGATCGCAGGCTCTGGTCCTCGCTTCGACACCCGCGGCGGACACGGACAGCTATCTCGACAGGCTTGCGCACACGTTCCATTTGGCGGTGGAATCCGACTTCCACTTCAACTCCCAAAATGCCGTCGAAATTGGCATGGCCTGTCTTTTTGAAGATAATATCAAGGGCGTCATTGGCCTGCTCCGTGGCTGGTCGCTTCCCGTTGCCGCCGCGGTGGCTGAGATTGCGTCGCTCGGAAAATGGCTGCCTCCCCACCACCCTTCAGGCGTGTTTGGGCTCGAGGATTTGGACATGGACGATTTGGAGGTCCTTGGCATGGATCCTGGCGCGCCGGATGAGATCGACGGCATCAAGGACAGCACACTGGTGCAATATGCCCAAGCACTAGCCGACTATGACGGCCTATCCACGGTGAAAGACAGGCTGGGTGTCTCGAGGGAAGGCTGGGAGCTGTCGATCAGCGTCCTTGGCCGGATGGACTCGCCAGAACGGTCAGAGGAGATGGTGAGAGACGTGGTCGAGCACCTGGTCCAAGAATTGCACGTGGACTCGAATGCTACAGTGGACCGGTTGTGGCTGCTGTTGAACGAGCTCGGCATGATCGAGTTTGCGGAGGATACGACACAGGTGAGTGCTGCAGCATATCAAACTTTGGAAATACCTAGTTACTAACCCTTTCTAGGCCTACGGAGACATCCTCGCCCGGGAGTCTCATCGTTACGGCGAGGCCATGTGGTACTACGCCCTCGCGCACCGCCCGAACAAGGTCCGCGAGGTCATGAACCTGCTCATCTCCTACTCCCTCATCCAATCCACGGCATTCCCACCCGCCAACGACCTCGACGACTACCTCCACAAGCTACTCACCGACCGCCAGAACACGCTCGAGCAGTGCGCCAACCAGGACATGGAGGCCGCCGAGCTCCTGGGCAAGATGCTCAGTGGCTACGCCTCGCTGCGCCAGTTCTACGACATCCGCGACAACGAGCACGCCCTCCCGCACGCCACGCCGCACGCGCGGCGGCAGCAGGCAGCAACGGCCCTCGTCAGCGTCATCGCCAGCTCGGACGACAACATCCGTGGCGGCCTGTTCGACCAGACGCGTGACGGCATCGTCAGCGAGGACTTTTTGCTCGCCCTGCTCGGCGAGGCCCTCGTCTTCGTCTCCAACCCGGACGACACCAGTGTCCACCACCACCACCACGGCCACGGCTACGGCCACCCGGCCGACCCCGTCGGCCCGGCCGTCTCCCTCGACCAGATCGACGTCATCCTCAAGGCCATCGAGGACCTGCAGGCCGTCGGCGACAGGGTCTATCACGCCTCGGACGAGTTCCTGCAGCTCGTGCTGGCGTCCGCGCCGGGCGGGTTGAAGGGCTCCACGCCGGCGGATTTGCTCAAGAAGAATGCTGCTGATGGTGGTGGGCAGGGAGGGAATGTGATGCTGGCGGGCAGCTCGCTGGTGGCGAGCCAGCTGCAGCGGTCGCTTACTGGCGGCGGCGCGCTGGGGAAGGTGGCTGTTAAGAGGGGGTGGGATTGGCGGGCTGAGGTCACGACTAAGACTAGGGGGCGGGATGTCATGAAGAGGTTGAGGTTGGGGTTGGCGAAGGATCTGGCGGGGCTGTGGTTGGAGGAGGCCGGTGAGATGGTTTGGTAGACGGGTCTGTCCTGTCCGATGGGGAAGCTGCCGTGGATCGCCGGTGACTTGTCGGTTGTGGGTTTAATCACTGGGTGGAAAATGACGATGGGGGAGGTGCAGGGTGTTTGGGTTAACTATTTTAGATTAAGAAGTGAATGTGCGGTTTGTGTAATACACATGAGGATTGCCTAGGCTTGTACACGCATGCTCTACGGCGGAGAATTTGGTGATCAGGAGTTGATATCAATATCGCTTGCTTCTTCTGTTGAGAAATATCTACTCCAACCACCCCGTCTCGCCCGCAAAAACCTCCTTCCACGTCTGCCCCTCCCCGCGCCGGAACTCCCGGACAGCCACGACATCCTGGGCCCCAAAGTTGCCGTACAGATGCGGACACCCATTTGTCCCGTCTACCTCGTCCCACTTGACGCTGGACGCGTCAAAGTTGGCGAGGCGCAGCTTGAGGATGTAGAAGGAGGTGCTGTCTTTGAAGAAGAGATCGGATGTGATGGGTATCTTTTGGGGGGGTTGGGGTGTTAGAATTATGTTCTTTGGGAAGGGTGTTTGTTGGTATCGGGGGGTAGCATGCCTGCCCTGACGTGCTGAGGTGTACGAAGCCATCTTGCTTGTCGAGGTCTGAGAGGGGGTATGGCCAGGGGATGGGATCCGGGGGTTCGGACGGAGTGATCTTGTACACCAACTCGGGAAGGGGAGAGGGAGGAGGGAGGGGGGCCATCTTGGTGTGGTCAGTGTGGCGTTCTTATGTTGGGGGTGTGTTGACGTTGTGAGATTGTGAGAACATTCTCTTGAGTTGGATTAGTAAATCACAGGCCGCTCATATACCCCCACTTTTGCATCACCATGAGCTTTACAAGTATTCAAGATCTAAAATATTGTTAGAAAGATTAAGAGTGGCACAGCTCAATACCAGAGACCACATCTAAATCAACTCATAATAGCAAATCAACTCCTAAAGTCCTGGTCTCATGTGCAATTTCTTAATGGGTATATACCAGTCCGCCCCCGTGATGCAAAGGAAGACAACCGCATCTTCTACACAATGCTGCTTCATGGATGGTATTAAACAAGCAGATGGACTCAAAAATCACCCAGCACCCGAGAGTTAAGTAAATAGAAGCACTTATACCTAGTTTCTGAATTGAAGAGAGAAGCTTCTCTTAGAAGTGAGGCACCTACTCTGATTCGGCACATTGAACTGACTTCCGATACCTTTCCCGTCGGAAAAGTGGATTACCTTAAGCTTCATGCAGGGCACAACACCGAGACACGCAATAATGTTTCTCAGTTACGGGATTGTCTCCCTCGACCCGAGCAAGGGGAGTGGTCTTCCCAAGCTTACCAAGAACCCCCACTCAGTTCAAGGACTTGAAGGGCTTGATGAACTGCCGAGCCGCAACGAGGCAAAAGGTAGGAAACAAACACTTGGCGGGCGGGATGCCGTAAAATCACCGAAGCCGCCAGAATGCCGAAGGATAAAAGGTGAACAAGCAGTGGTCGTGCCGGGCGCACTCGGCAATCTTGACCCCTCAGGGAACCCCACCTTGGGAAGGCGGGGTCAAATTGTTCCCGAATGACGAAGAGGGAGGCCGACGTTTTGTTTTGTTGGAAGGGACAAAAAGGAAGGAGCTTCGTTGTGTTCTAAACTGACCGAGTTGAGGTTACTGGTTCTGCTCTCAATCAATTCATCTAGCCCAAGATCACAAACCATCATAATGGCTTCAACAGTAGGAAAGGTGAGTTATGACGAACGTCGATAACAAACAACTACCCCGCAGCGACTGAGCGATTGCTAGTGAACTGCCACCCTTCTACGTGAGCTTCGCTAACATCTCCAACCCGCAGACCATCACCTGCAAGGCGGCTATCGCCTGGGGCCCTGGAAAGGATCTCAGCTACGAGGATGTCGAGGTATTACCGCCGCGGGCCCACGAGGTGCGCATCAAGATCGAATACACTGGCGTGTGCCATACAGGTAACGGCCCGCCCCTCCATTGTTGAAACCTAAAAACCTCGGACACCTTGATGGCCATCTTGCCCACCTGGGCACCGGGGTGTGTGTATACCGTCGTGTATACTTCCAAGGTGCTAACCCAATTCCAATACCGCAGACGCCTACACCCTCTCTGGCAAGGACCCCGAGGGTGCCTTCCCTGTGATCCTCGGACACGAGGGGGCGGGCACCGTCGAGTCGGTCGGTGAGGGCGTCACCAACGTCAAGCCGGGCGACCACGTCGTGGCTCTCTAGTACGTCACTCCCCTTTCCTAACACAATACAACACCGACGCCTCCCTCCCTATCACCTATCTAGTTCCCACCTAGCCAACTACTAACCTTCCCCCCCCCCAACCAAAAGCACACCCGAGTGCAAAGAATGCAAGTTCTGCAAGTCCAACAAGACCAACCTCTGCGGCAAGATCCGCGCGACGCAGGGCAAGGGTGTCATGCCGGACGGGACGAGCCGGTTCCGGGCGCGCGGGCAGGACATCCTGCACTTCATGGGCACCTCCACCTTCAGCCAGTACACCGTCGTGGCCGACATCTCGGTCGTGGCCGTGCAGCAGGACGCCCCCATGGACCGAACCTGCCTGCTCGGCTGCGGCATCACCACGGGGTACGGCGCGGCCCGCATCACGGCCCGCGTCGAGGAGGGCAGTAACGTCGCCGTGTTTGGCGCGGGCTGTGTCGGGTTGAGCGTGGTGCAGGGCGCGGTGGCGCAGAAGGCTGGGAAGATTATTGTTGTGGATGTTAATCCGGCCAAGGAGGAGTGGGCGCGCCGGTTTGGTGCGACGGACTTTGTCAACCCGGCCCAGCTCCCCGAGGGCAAGAGCGTGGTCGACCGTCTGATCGAGATGACGGATGGCGGCTGTGATTACACGTTCGACTGCACTGGTAATGTCAGTGTGATGCGGGCTGCGCTCGAGGCGTGCCACAAGGGCTGGGGCGAGAGCATTATTATCGGCGTGGCTGCCGCGGGGCAGGAGATCGCGACGAGGCGTAAGTTTTGTTTTCTTCTTCGTTTGGTGAGAAGGGGGGAGCGGGGGTTCGATTCCGAAAGTATCGTGGCTGACCGACCAACCTTACCTTAGCATTCCAACTTGTCACCGGCCGCGTCTGGAGGGGCAGTGCGTTTGGCGGCGTCAAGGGCCGCAGCCAGCTGCCGGACCTGGTCACCGACTACCTCGAGGGCCGCCTCAAGGTCGACGAGTTCATCACGCACCGCAAGACGCTGCCCGAGATCAACGACGCTTTCGAGGTGATGAAGCAGGGCGACTGCATCCGCGCCGTCCTGAACATGCAGGCCTAAGGAAAGATATGGGTAGTTTGGGGTGGCAACGGGGCCGAGTGGGCTGTCTTGAGGCTGGCTGTATGCTTGGGAGTACGAGAGTGAACTACATGTTGCTAGATGAGCCTGTATGTTGGGAGTACAATAGCGAACGAATCACATCTTGATGACTAGTTATGACTGAGACCAGCCGTGTTGTGATTTCGCCTCAGCCAGAGATCAGCCACGTCTTCGCCTTACCTATCTATCTCCTTGGTTTAGAGTGAACCGGTCCGTAGCTGGAATGGCACTAGTCTAGACTCTTAGCAGAGTCGTAATCTGATGGCGAGGGGCAAGTCGTCACCATCTGTGTCAATTGGAGGAACTTTGGCGGCTAGCATTTGCCTTTACTGTATATGTCCTCGATGATGACGACGTTATTAGCCACAGCATTGGACTTCGAAAACGCCTGGACAAAGGACCGAACGAGACGTCATTTCCCTCACGCGCTAACTTAGGTAGTTTATTAAGGGAATTCTGAGTCGGACGACGGGCTGATTATGGTTCTTGAACCGGACGAGTACGAAAGTAGAAGCAATACTTCGTACGTTTTCGCCTATTGCAGGTCTTGGTGTGCTGACTCGCTGAGGTGAGACCTGCATCTGTCGCTGCCGGGTGGGCGGCTGGGATTTTGCTCACGCTCGTAGTTAGTTGGTTGTCGTCGCCCGGATGAAGTCGGGCCCATTGAAGCGCCCGGTTTCCTGCTTGGCTCGGCGACGGCCACATGTTCCCGGCCTCGAGCCGGCTGAAGGACTTTTGAGGAGGGATCATCCCCCCCTCCCTGCAGTGGGCGTTCGCAATATCCGAGCCGAAGGGCAGCGGCTGATCCGCCGCCTCTTGCTCTTGTTGAGAGAGAAGAGCACGGTGGAGAGAGACCGGTGTGACCGCCCATCACGCGGCCGCGGTAGGCGGTCAGGTCCGGTGGCAGCGTCCTCCTGGGCGCGGCAACGCCGGCAAGGGCGATGTTGCGATGACGATGATGTGGGCTGATTTTGGGTTTGGGCTTGAAGAGATTGCGGGAGGGTTGTATAACTACCTTGAAGGAGGGTTTAGGCATCGCACGCATGCGCTTTGGGTGGTTTTGGGCTTTCATGCAAGTCTGACGACGCTCACGGCGGGCGGTCTTGGCTGGGTTGGGGACTGGGTGAGAGGCAATTCAGGACCTTAAGGTAGGGAAGGAGACGGGAAGCAAGGGCTCTCGCGGAGAAATGGAAAAATCTTGGTTTGCCATTGTCTGGTGTCTCGCCCCGGAGGCGATGCGTGGCCAATGGCTTTTCAATAGTTGCGTGCTCATGCATCAACCAGAAACCACTAGGCCAAGGCCCGATCTGGATCATCTTGGTGTCTTAATCGAGGGCTCCTTATTTGGGATTGCGGGCGGCACGCGATCGAGCAGGCGAGGCGATGGAGACTTGAGCGGAGATGGAATTGGCGCTCCGGCTCGAATTAGCGACTCATGTCTCAACTGGGACTCACTAACCGTAAGCAGCTGGGGATTGCGACACCTGATTGTGCCTGCCGGATACTGTTGATAACAATGGAGGCAACCGTTTGGCATCGCACCTTCCTCTCGATGAGTTACCTCCTCTCTTTTGGGCTCCGTCGTTGGGTAACTCTCAACTCAACATGACTACCAGGTTCAAGTTAGTTAATTTCCGAACTGTTTGCCTCCAACTTGTCTCCAACTAACCGCCATTCTGCGTTTGCGCCAAACCCGTGGTTCGGCTGCCCCTCGGATAGCGAGGACGGGCTGACCGGATTAGGTTAGTGAAACCCGTTGTCGAATTCAGTTGCGCCCCTCTCCACTTAACCTGCGCTAAGAACCCTGGCACTTACCCTTGCGGCAAGCTCGATATGCAGCTTTGGAGATCTGTTGTCCCACGTTGCAGACGCACTGGATCAATTGTGCAGCATCAAGTACCCAATACCGATAACTCCCACCTGCCCGACCACTGGAAATGACCCAAACGGCCTTTTGCGGTTCGCTCCCACACGGGCCGGCTTATCGCGCGCTGTTTTCCCCAATATGCACAGACAGATGTACATACTTCGTAGTGAAGATCGAATTTCCGGATGCAAAAGCCCGGCGGCTCACGGCAACTGGGGCCCGTCATGGCCTTTATCTTTCGTCGGCTGGTCCGTTTCTGGCACAACAGGCCTCGCCGAGATTACAGCATAGCATGCGGCTTTGATGGCCGAAAACCTCCAACTCGTCATGGCAAGGGTAGCCTTGCGTTTGCAAACATGCAGTCCGCCACGGCAAACCGGGGCGCCAAAGCCAGAACAGTTCTGTTGGGTGGCTCAGTGGAGGTTGGGCCATGCCGCGGCTCTCTCCGACTTGGCCAAGCCGGTTACACAGAGCCTTGTTTGTACCTTTGTACACTCGCCCCTTGGCCGCCTCACCGGGGCCAGCTGTCCAAGGGCTTCCACCTCTTTCCAGTTTCGTTCGTCCGGCTAGCTTCCATTCTCGTCAGTTGGCCACCACTTCCCGGGGTCCGGTCACCACGTGAGTGCCTTGTTGTCCGGGGCATACCTCCCAGCCAGTTGCCCTCCCCTTTATAGTCTCGCCGGCTCCCTTGGCTCGTCACCATTTCGCTTTGCTCCTTTCCCATCTATCGGCTCGCTCATCCTTCTTTGACGACGACAACGACGACGACTACCAACACCGCCTCGAGACCGCAAACGTAATCTTGCGCCTGCCTGCCAGCTACTAGCCAGAATTCCTTCGATCCGCCACATCAGCCCACCAACCACCGACACCGCTCCAGTTCCCCCACCACAACCCGCCAACATGCCTAAGGTCAAGTGCTCGTTCGAGGACTGCAAGTCGGTTGCTCAGCGCATCGTGGGCGACTGCACCTTCTGCGAGGGCTCTTTCTGCAAGAACCACCGCCTACTAGAAGACCACAAGTGCCAGAACCTCGAAGACGTAAGTTGTTACCCAGCGCCGTCGCAGTGGTGGCTCGTCGGCTTGTCCGGAATCCTCCCCGAAGACGTGCTGGCTGACCTTCTTTTGAAGTGCAAGAGGGAAGCGTTCGAGCAAAACGCGATGCAGCTCAACAAGGAGCGGACGCAGGTCATCAAGACCGCATAGACATCATTCGACGACCGACCCACCCACCGACGGACGAGCCTATTCACGAGGAGTGGTGGCGATTATCACCCTATGGTCACAAAAGCCGGGCCGCGGGGCCACACCGCTGGACCTCGTATCCGATCTGAGCGCTCTACCTACAGCGCATCATTCGATTCACACCCTCCAACACATCAACGGGGGTAACACAGGGTTGCCCGGCGCAAGGGATGGGGGGTTTTATGTATTATTGCTATTTTGGCACGGCGTTTGGGGTGGATGGATGGGGTTTTGATACACCGCCCTTGCTTCCACGATTTAAGGGCAAGTGGCGAGTTAGGATGGGCTGATATGAAGGCTATCTACTTCATAGACACTGCGCCAGCACGCTCTGGGTTGCGCCCCTGCTGCCGATATGACCATCGGCCAGTTTGGCGGAATATACAATCGATTGAATTCCAAACGACTCGTGCATTATTTCGGACGTAACTCGTTTTTTTTTTTTGTTGGTGATGCGTCATCCTTCCTTGATGACGATCAGGGGCGGTGCGGCCTCCGATATCGTCTGCTGGATGAATGAGTCGATGCGTGCCAAGAATGACGGGGGGCTTTTGGGGCATGTGGGGTGTGTAAACGAGTGGGATGACGGTTGGAGAGACGTCACTGGTG
>NT_165976.1:2202455-2211396 GCF_000143365.1 Chaetomium globosum CBS 148.51
TTCCCTATTAACAACCTCTGCTTGGTTTGAATCCCTTGACTACGTTTGCTTAAGACTTTGTTTCGTGGTGATATGTCACGGTGTAAAGGAGTAAAAGGCCGCCCTCTCGAGGAATTCAGCAATACCTAGAAACCGGACCTGAGAGTATGGGGAATCTATTAATTATTTCGGCACAGAGGCCAGACTTAGATATGACTCAGCGTCTGATGCTTCCAGAACTCTCGAGGCTCACATGCTGCGGAGCCGCCATCTCATCCCAACATCACTGCCGCTAAATCAGTTAGTCTATAGCTCCTCCTCCTTCACCTGGGGGCTTCCCAATCGCGCTTTATCCTCGTCGACCGCCGCCTCTCCCTCTTCTTTTTTCACTTCTAGCGCCGTCTTCTCCTCGCTTTCTTCCTTTTTCGCTCCCACTACTCTCTCCCCCTCTACCTTTACAACCTCGTCCTTCACCTCCTCTTCCTCCACCTCCTTTACATCCTCCTCCTTCACTTCCCCTTTCACTTCCTCTTCCATCTCCTCTCCCAACTCTTCTTCCTCCTTCACCTGCCTCTTCACTTCCATTTCCACATCCTCCTCCACCGTCTCCTTCACCTCCTCTTTCACCTCGCCCACTGTCCCCCCATCCCCCTCCACCACCACCTCCTCCCTCTTCACCTCCGTCTTCACCCCCCCTTCCACCTTCCCCCCATCCTCCCCCCTCCTCCTCTTCCCCTCCGCCACCTTCGCCCTATCCGCACTCTTACACAGCCCCCGCAACCCCACCTCACAATCCCCACACCTCCTGCCCACCGGCAAACAAACCGACTGCCCCAGCCCCACCAGCAGCCAATTAATCTCCCTCCAGCGGTCGCGCGGCAGCCACGATTCGAGCGCGGCGCGCGTCTCCTCGGGGGTGCGCGAGGCCGGCGCCTGCCAGCCCCACAGGTTGGTGATGCGGTGCACGTGCACGTCGACGCCGATGCCCTCGACCCGGTTCCACCCGTTGGGCGCGCTCATGCAGAGGTGCGCCATCTTGGGGCCGACGCCGGGGAGGGAGGTGAGCCCCGCGATGGTGGGCGGGATGTCCGAGTTGAAGTTGTCGCGGAGGAGGGCCGCGGTGGTTTTGAGGTATCTGTTTAGTAAGGAGGAGGGAGGGTGGGGGTTAGTGGCAGCTTGTGGGGGAGGGGAGGGGGGTCTAGGGGGTCCGTATATACATACCTTTGTCTTGTTGTTGTCGAAAAACCGACCTTCCCGAATCAGCTCGTTGGAGCACGGCCGGGGTCGACGGGCCAGCATGTTTTCCAGGTTCAGGCCCGGCGGAGCTCCGGGTGTGTGCGGCGGCAGCTCGTTCTGCAGGCGGGCCATGGCGGCGGCGTTGACCGTGTCCTTGGTCTGGCTCGACAGCATCAAGGCGACGAGCGTGTGGAAGCGCCGGTCGCGGGCGCTGGCGCCGGGCAGGGCGAGCCGCTCGCACCCCATGGTGTCCACCGCTGCGTTGGCTGCGGCGCCCGTGAGGCGCATCTCTTTGACCAGGTCGTAGATCTCTTCCCAGTCGGAGGGGGGTGTGACGGTGACGGCGCCCGTGGCTGCGTCGGTTACTTTGCGCGCGGGCTTGCGCACGCGGCCGCGGGGTTTGGGCTTGGTTTCTGGCTTCTCGTCGTCGGAGCTGAGGTTCTTCTGACTTGATCTTGGACTTGGCCTCGGACTTGATCTCGGCTTTGATTTCGACCTTTGCCGTTCTCGCTGACACTCGCCGAGGAGTTGACTGGGTTACTGTCTCGGTTCGCTTGCGCTTGCGCGCTGGCCTCGGCTTGACGGCATCTTCAATGTCGGAGCCCAGTGTCACCTCCGGCCCATCATTACTGTTGCTAGGGCCTGCCGCGGAGCTCTCGTTTGCGCCAGCCCAGGCGAACCGTGCGAGGGTGGAGGACCGGGTCGAGCGGCGGGGGACGACTGTCGTGAGGGGGTTGTCGAAATACTTGGACGTTTTCCTTCGCAAGGCGTGAGGGACGCATGGTTATTTTAAGCATGCGACCGCAGGCTATATTAGGCGCACTTTCTCAAGGTAATGTTGGTGTCGTAAGATGGTTCTCGGGAATTGGTGCTCTTGCCCCGTTTATTTTATCGAGTTCCCCTATCCAACCTGTCGCGTCGGTCGGTGTCGGCATTAACCTAACCCAAAGGGGAAGGATAGCTTAAAATTACGTGGGATACGACTGGTCAGCGCATTTTAAAGTCAACAACAACCTTGATGGACACCACGGTTGGGCCATGGCCCCGTTTCGTCCAGAGTCTCATCTTGACAACTTGATAATCTCTTCTCACTGCCAAAGAAATTTCGAGATCAGATAGACTTTTTGCGACATGGTATTGAAGACACGAGCTGAACCTGCAACATGTCTTCCACCGCATATGACCCGGACCCTGCCAGCTTGATCACAATGAGAGATGCGAGCACACGAAGTGTGCTTATTATTCCAAGCCCAAAGGTTGTCCAGGATGATGGTATTCTCCCAAGTCCGCAACTCCCAGAAGTCATCCAACCAACGCGCTCTACGCTAAAGCACCACCAACGCCAAACCCGCTGAGCCATATTACATCCAATCCAGCATTCACCTCCCTCTAAGCCGGCCCAAATCAAACCAAAAACTCAGCCGTCACCCAATGCCGCAGCACAACCCCGCCCTCCGCAAACCCCTCCTTCTCCGTCCTCACAATGATAGCCGCATGGCTATGGCGGTGCTTGTGAATCCACACCGGATACTTCCTCCACCCCAACTTATCCAGCGCCTCGATCGCCGCAAACTGATACCCCGCCAGCGCCAGCGTCGGGAACCCGCCCTCCTGCGTGCGCGACCGCTTCCGCTCCAGCGCGAGGATCTTCCTCGCACCCCCCTCCCCATCCGGCTCCCCATTCTCCTCATCCTCCCCCGCCGAACCCGAGCCCGACAACGACCCATCATCATCATCACCATCACCGACCAGATACGCCTGATTCTGGGAGCTGCTCAAATTCTCATAGGCGTCTTCCACCGCCTCGCGAATCTCCTTAATCCACAGGTTGACGCGGAAGTCCTGCACGCGGATGCCGGCCAGGCCGCGCTCGTGCAGCCGCACCCGCCGCGACGACCGCACCGTCTGGATGGCCGAGTTGATCAGGAAGGCGACCACCCCGAGCGGGATGAACAGCGCCAGCGCCGCGATGAAGGGCACGCGCTTGGCCCATTTCTCGACGCTCATCTGCAGGGTTTCCGGTTCGCTTGGTGGCGGTGGTGGGGTGCTCGAGACGGGTTCGGCCGGGTCCAGGATCACGTCCTCCCAGCCGGGGAGGTAGCGCACCGTGACTTTGGAGAGGTCCGTGTAGGGGTCGGTTTTGGTGATGCCCGTGGTGTAGTAGACGGCGCTGCGGTCGTTGGTGATGTTGGTGTAGAGGGTGTGGCGCTTGAACTTGGCGAGCCCGGACATGAAAATGGAGTTGGGGTCGGCCAGCACCGAGATGAGGGGTTTGCCCGTATCGCGGAACTTGTCGATGCCGAAGAGCTGGCGGCCCGACATGCAGAGCGTCCGCGCGCCTAGGACGTTCCACACCTGGTTCGCCCACCCGCGCAGTGGTGTCCGTACGCCGAGGAAGGGGCTGGCGAACGCCGTGAAGTTCATGCACTCGAGCCCGTCTAGGACGCCCCGCGCGAAGAGCAGGCCGATCGCATACCTCGCGACAAGCCCACCAAGGGAATACCCCACGATGCTGATTTTTTTGATGTTGCCCCCTTTGCTCTTGATCACTTCCAGCTCCTCCTCGATCTCGACACACACGCGCTCGCCGCCAAGTTCGATGCCATCATACGTGAAAGACCCGCTGTTGCGTTTTGCGAGGAGGATGTAGACCTGCTCGGGGGGGTATTGTGCTCGTAGGGCTTTGGCGACAGACGCCATGTGGTTGGGATTTCCCCATAGCTAGAGTTGGCACATTGCGACGTCAGCAGCCGTTTGCGTAGTGGTTATGCGATAGGGGCTTACCCCGTGCACGAGCACGACGAGGTGATCGGCTTCTGGGCTTCCGCCCGAGTATTCTTCTGCCATTGTTAATTGATGCTAGTAATCAGGGGGTAAACGTCTAAACTGTTAGGGACACGAAGAATATTCTGTATCACGGGTTGGGTTGACTTGGTATATTAATATTTATTAATAGACTATGATGAGGCGTCGTCGGCGGAGCATTGCGATCCCGACCCCCCGGATCTTCAATGTTCAGCGCATTCGTTTGCTGCTGAGGGCTGAGTCCAGGCGCTGCAATGCCCACGTCAGCGCGGAGATAACGCCAATTAAGCCCTGAGACCGGACGATAAGCCGGGGATTTTCTGGGCATTGGTGGGGGCCAAGCCGCCGACGGGGCGGAAATTGGTCCGAACTGCGTGGAGAGATCCGACCGGGCAGCAATGGAACCTTCCTTCGACGTCTTTTATCAAATTTCCCTCTCGAACAAAGAACAAACATAATTTTCAAAATTGATATTACCGAACACTTTTCTTGCTCGATCTGGTCCATTTTTCCGATGAAAACAATATTCCGATCAGCGGTAATACTCCCTCTCCAATGTCACCACCCAAAACAAAAAATATGACCAGTCACAAAACCATATATCATAATTAACTACCATACTGCCGGCCTATTCAACAGAAAACCATCCAGCATCACCCGCTCATACAGCCGAACATAGCGGTCGTGGGGCTCACAAAAAGGCTGCCCCTGGATCGGCTCGCCGGGGCAAACCGGAAAATCGCTCGGCTGATCAGGGCGCTGGAATGCGCACACATGCTCCGAGCAACGGTCCAAGTCGTCCAGGGCCCCGTTTCCGCAGTTGGCTTTCTCACAAGTGTGAGGGGCGCAGACACCGCCGGTGTTGGGATAGGAGGTGTTGGGGCATTGCTTGCCTTCGCCGTTTCTCCAGACGCAACGATGGCTCTTGCAGAATATGGCCGAGCGAGATCGAGGCTGGGGGCATTCGTGGCCTTCTTCGGTTGCAATCGCGCTAATACGCGTGGACATGTTGAGTTAGCTCACCAGGATACAACCTCGTGAGAGAGTCTTGGGAGAAGAGCAATGGGGGGCGGTTCGCACCAGCAATGGGTTGTGCAATATCCTGAGCCTCTGCCTGCTTCCGCGGCACACAGCGAGCCATCGTTCGCTTTCCATTTGCACAGCGTAGCTGCATGAGCTGAGCAGTACTCCCTCCCTTCAGTCTTTGCCTCGGGGCACCGCACAGCATCGTAAAGGAACCCGATGCAGTTGTGCCGCTCGTGACGTTCGCAGTATGGCGACTGCTCGGTGTTGGGTAGCCAGCCCGCAAGAGGGTCGATGTCGCCATGAGCGAGACTCAGTGGTGTTCTCGTGCATCGACGCCCATTGGAGCGTTTGTATCTGCATAGATGGCCGATGCAAACGGGCTCAATGCTCTCCCGGCTCTTAGCCGCCACCCGGCCGCAGGCACCTCTCGCGCCGAGATGGGCGTCTTGGATGACAACACAGGCCGAAGGGCGCTGGCTAGCCCTTTTCTTCGCCTCGGGGAAGATGAAGTGGATGGCGCGAGGCATCGATATCCAGTTCTGCTGTGTTTTAGCACATCAGGGTATGGCGAGTAAGGGCCGTCCGTCCGTTGCAGCCTGGGGGTTCCCCGCCTCGTCTTATACACCATCGCGGACAAAGAGCTCCCTTGGTTTTGCGCTGGCTGCCGTAGCGATACTGCCTAGTTTTGTGTCACAACGCTAGCTCGCCGGCGATGTAGAAGCGCAAAGCCAGAAGCACGCCCGGGTAACACTGTGTCAAGGTTGGATAGCCGTAGACCGGCTTCTGGTCGCCCGCTGGCATGGCATGATGGAGTTGTTGCCGAAGCTGTCATTGCACAAAACACGGATATCACCATGTCTACCTAGACCCCGCAGGATTATCTGCATATGGTGTGGTGGTACCCGCGAGGCTCTGGTCCGATCCCAGTCTGCCATCCAACCGATGCTGGTATTCTCCAACAAAAGGGTGACATCAACCACCCGCTCATGGACGAAGTGCACATCCCTACCGATAAACACCCGCACAACACCAATCACGGCTTTCCAGGCACCGTCACACTACCAGGCTTCCTCCTCGAACCCATGGTGCTCAGCCGGCGCCACAGCAACAGCGAAAACACCAGCGCCGCGGCCTGCATCACCACGGCCCGGGCATACAATCCCAATGCATGCGGCCACTTGGCCCCAGGGACAACAACAACACCCCCAACCCCAGCTCCAGCCCCCAACCGATCCAGCACCCCGCTCAACCGCCCAACCTCATCCGTGATAACACCATCAACGCCCTTGCGCACCGCCCACTCCATCCACTCTTCCTCGTTGACCGTCCACACGAACAGCTTGCGGCCGCGCTCGCGCGCCGCCCGCCGGAACGCCGCCCCCAGCGGGCCTACCAGGCTCGGCTGGAATAGGTTGAAGTGCACGTCCGGGTGCTGGTCGGAAAGGAACCGTCGCGCGTAGAGGAGCGAGAAGCCGATGTAGGCGAGGGCGTGGCCGGGCAGGTGGAGGCGCGCGTGGTGGATGTAGTTTTCCTGTTTGGGGGGTGTTAGTTGGGGGTGAGTTGGTGAGTTGATGGTAAGATAGGGGGATAGGGGGGTGGTAAAAGAAGATGAATAAATAAATAAAAAGAAAGGGGCGGCGTACATTCCACGCCCCGACGACGATCTTCTCCTTCCAGCCCTTCCCGCCTTCCCACGGCGGGACGGAGGCGACGGTCCTCGCGATGGCGGGCAGCAGCACCTCCGGGTCGTCGTCGGTCTTGATGTCCAGCAGCAGCCAGACGGAAGCCAGCTCGGGCCGGGCCAGCCACTCGAGCAGGTCCGAGAGCCGGGGCATGCCCTGGCGCGGTTCCTGCAGCGTCTGTAGCGTTCGCAGGTACGACCAGTCGCAGTCGGCGATCTTGGTGTCGATGCCGAAACACCGCTTGAGCGTCGCGTCCTAGTAAAGAGAAACAAAAGGGGGTTGCTGTCATCAGCCGTTGTTTTGTCACACACGCACGGCACTCATTCCCTCGTGTGAAAGTGCACCCGTTAAGTGTCTAGTGTCTAGCTGCTCACATGGGACAGTACGACCACGCCGTCGCGGGACAGGTGTAGGTCCGTCTCGAGCGCGTGTGCGCCGGCCACCACGGCGCCGTGGAAGGCGGCCATGGAATTTTCCGGGAACGCCGCCTTGTAGCCCCGGTGTCCGATGTTTTGCGGCAGTCGCGGCTTTCCGGAGCCCGGGCCGGACTCGGCGGCGCCTATTGTGCCTGTGCCCGGGATAGGGGCTTATCACACGGCAACGGGCGTCAGCGTCCGTTCGGAACCTAACCCGGTACGGTATGTACGGTGCGGGTAATACCCGGAGTGGGGCGGCATAACAGGACTTACCTGAGGCGCCGGCCTGCAGCGCCCCGTCTTGGAGGAGGGGCATCTCTTCGGGCGACATGGATGGATAGGGGGTGGATTGACGAATGAGTGGATGGATAGGTAACTTCAAGATTTACTTCGATTTGGGGCGAAACGAGTGACTTTGGATGAATCCACCCTTCCAGCCTCACAGGCCAAAGGTTTTAAGAAGCCAGCAGCAATGGCGCGCTCTCGGCGACTTCGTCAGCCGTCGTGCCTTCACAGTGGCGTTTCGGGTTCCGGGCACATTCCAAGCCCGGCAACGGAGATAGGCCACGGCTTCAAGCCCCACTAACGCCGGCCTGCCGGTTCCCGCTTTCAGCTTTCCACGTGGGGTTTTGATGGGTTTTGATGGGGTCCGAATAGGGGAAGGTTAGGGCCTGTGGCGCGACCAGAGACGAAACTGTCCCCATTTTCTCTCCCAGTCTCAACTCAGCGGCTGGTGGCCTATTTAGACATTCGCCAAGTATATAGAAAACAAAGCTGGAAACGAAACAGATTCTGGTTCCAAGTTAACCCATTCCCAACCCTCCAGCCAGATTAGCCTAAACCACCCCCCGCTGCTCTTCCCAGCGTCGCACACGGCTATCGCCCGCGCGTGAGGGGATAAAAGGCACAAAAAAGGTACAGCCAGCCTGCAAGGTGCGCAAGCACCCCTGGGAGGCATGTGCATACATATGTACATAGGTCCATATGTTGCGCGGACGGAAGCTCGCCCCCGGGAGCATTTTGTGCTCCTTCCGACGGGACGGGGATCGGGGGAGGCGGGGAGGAGATGCACAGTCATGCATGGATGGGTCGGGAGTATCATCATGCCCTGAGATCGCCGACCATCCCATCATCGCTCGTTATCCCGTTGCGCCCACATCCCGGAACCCTGACAAACCAAACAGGAATATTCCGTCCACATCGACGCAGTGCATCTTTTCTCTACACCACGTACGAGTCAAGCATGCCAGGTTCACACCTTTCGCGGGACGCTTTGTCTTGCCCCTGACTATCCCGTCCATCACCGCTCCCCCACCATCAGAGCCCCTTGATAAACCCCCCTCGATCAGCCACCCGGTAGTTGACGAAAGGGAGGTACTGGGATATCCATGGCTCGGCAGTTGAGCCACCATACTCCGTCGTTAACAGCTTGAGCAAACTCACTAGTTAGTTAGCCTCGGGGCGACTTCACCGCCGCCGCGCATCACAACTTTGCATGAACAACCTGGCACAACCCAGCAGCACCAACCAACACCAGCCGATAACTAACCAACCGCCCCCTCGAATCCCTGACCCAATCAGACGGAACCCAAACCCTCCGGTGAGATCTCCACAAGAACGGAGTTTGCCTGATCCACTTGAGTCAAGCAAGTCTGGCTGAGTCTGGCAGTCTGTGGGGAGGCGTTGGGCGGTGGGGTTGTGGAGCACAAAGGAACAGACTACCAAGTACCGACTTCGATGATCGATCCACCACGAGCCCCAACAAAAGTGAGCGGGTCTACACTACATACGAAGGGC
>NT_165976.1:2211496-2226872 GCF_000143365.1 Chaetomium globosum CBS 148.51
ATATTCCAAAAGCCAGCGGTAGACCGGTTGTTGATATCTAAGTAGATCGTCCCAGAAACCAAGTACCAGAAACTAAACCCCCGCCGTGTTAAGAGACCCCCATCGCATAAAAAAACGTACCAAGACCCAACCTCTCGACGCTCCACGCCGTACCCAACGAGTAGGTATAGGTTAACAAACCGTCCCTCAGACGCCAGCAATAGATATTGAGAAACGAAAACACCAATTGCCGCAACCAAATGTAGCATCAGCCAGCTTTCCCTTCCCATCCAAAACCCCCAACAAGAAACCAAACACCAGTTGTCGTAAAGCCCTAAACCGAACCCGTATCTCAAACTCTAAAGCCTAAAGCCATCCAACCCATCCAGGACAAACCCATCCGCCGTCGTGACGGGCATCATGCCGCCCCGATAATCCATCGCACTCTCCACACTGACCAAGTCATCACTTGAGCTCAAGCTGTCCTCACTCAGGCTGTGCGACGAGCCCGCACCCGCGTCCGCGCCAGGCCCAAATTCGCTCAGGTTGAACTGTGATAGGTCCCACGAGTCGGGCGACCACGTCGTTGTGGTATGGTTCGTCGTTGCTGATGTAGGCGTCTCCGTCAGCGATAGTCCCGGGCCGCCGTAGATCGCGTCGTACAAGTTGTGCTGCCCGCCCTCGATAGAGCCGAGCAAAGCCTCCCACTCGGCGGTCGAGACGTCGGATCCCTTCTGGAGCTGTGAGTAGAGCTGGGCTTGGTGTGTTTGGATTGTTGAAAGGTGGGGGCCGCCGCGGGTCTGGGCGGGAGAAGAGGGCGGCTGAGAGTGGGAATCGAGGTGAAGGTAGTCCATCGTGTGGTGTTTTGGGTTTGGCGAGGTTGATAGGCGGAGCATTGCTGCTTGTGCGACGTGGGCTTGGCTGAGGGATAATCGGTGGTCGCGTTGCGAGAGAGGGGCGGTCGGCCGCGGGCTGTCGAAAGATCCTCTTGAACGCGGGGCTAACTGCTCCGCTCGGTGGTGCGGATGCGGCATGGTCATCCTGCGGAGCTTTTCTTGCTGTAATAGGAGGTCGGTTTCGCTCATGCTGGCAGCCAGGTGGCGCCCAAATGCCGTGTGTGTTTTGTGACCGGCGTTGGTCGTAGCCCGTTGCGTTGGGGGAGCAGCGAGACAGGCATCCGGGCTCTGTCTAGGGGGCGTGGGTAGCGATTGCGGTTCGGGCTCATCGACGGCAACCAGCATTGCTGCGATTCTCTTGAGATCATAGCAACCAGGCGCCTTGGCCTTGTCGGCGGCCTTGATCACGTCATTCACAAGCCTCTCATTGTCTTGCAACATCTTGCTGTCCTGCTTGAGGTCCAGCGTTTGGTAGAGCAGAACCATGCCGCAGAGAACAAGCGTGTCCGCCTTGTTGAGGCAGAACGAAAATGACATGCTCCGTTCCTCGAGTAGTTGGATGATCTGGATGATGCGCTTGCTCGACTCGCTAATCGCAATATGCGCAGAAGCCGCCTTCGGCCCCAGGCTAGACGCGACAGCGGGCCGGTAGATAAGAGTACGAGTGTAGTAGTATGCAAGAGCCTAGAGCTATGTTAGTGGTGTGGGGTCATAGACCACAATGGTCCACCACTTACCAGGATTGGTGACCGGCTGCCGGTAATGTCGGTCGATGGCTTGTCTTGCTTGAAGGTGAGTTTGAGGTGAGGAGGTAACTTCTCATACCACTCGTCGAGTTCCGCCCCAAGGGCAGACAGTTGCTGGAGCGAGAGTTCGTGAGAGGTTGCAGAGGGATAGATTTTCTCCAAAACCTTGCCCAAGATCTGGGCTCCTCTGAACAGAGCCAGGGCGTTGGACAGCCGAGTCGCCTCGCCCGGAAGGCTCGGCTGGAATCCTTTTTCGGTGACGTACTCGTCGTCGGTATCCGAGGGAAATTCAGTGTGCACATCTTCTTCTTTTAGGAGCTTGGGCAGACCCAGGATAGCAGCAGAGAAACAATCGAGGGTGTAAAGGGTCCAGAAGACCTTCTTCCGGGTTTCAATGGTGAGCACGCCGAAAGAAAATCGTTTTTGACTCTGGTGCAGGCCAAGCCGGAGCGATAAGCCAACAGCAATACCCTTGTAATGCTGCAACCTCTTATAGTCGGCCCTGATGGTGCAGTATACAAGGGCGAGCAACAGACATTGCAGCGTCACCATGGTGTTGTCCATGAGGACCGCCTCCAAGGATCTTTGCCATTGTTGTTCGCAGGCGGCGATCTGGTCGAGATCGGGCTGCTCGCCGGACAGAGCCGCGATGCCGAAGACCAAATGGAGCTGTGCGAGCTTATGGTTGTTCTTGACCTTCTCCGGATCCGCAACAAATTCCTCGTAAACGCGAAGGAAGGTGGGTTTGTGAAGGACGGGGAACAAAGGCGCCCACTCCTGAAAGTAGACATTGACGCATCTGTCTGAGAACAAGCGTGGCGGTATCCTCATCGTCTGGCCGGACGGCTTCGCTGTGAGAGGGTAACACCCCTGGATGTGCAGGAAAGCCTCTGGATTGAAGTCGGAGCAAGATTTGCCACTCTCCTGCATCTTTCGCTTGAGGGATTCTGAGCATCGTTGGTTAGCAGTTTCCTCTGGATAGGTAGGAAAAGAGACTCGACGAACCAATGAATCCGCGGCCGCTAGAAGCGCCCATAAAGTAAGAGTCCGAGTTCTCAACACCCAGCAGCAGCGGCGAGGCTTGGACTCGGAATGTATCCTCCTTCGCCTGTGGTCCAGAATCCTTCTTTGCGTCGGCAGCCGGTTGGTTTTGGCATTGCTCGCTCTGCACCCGTCGATTGCCGTGCATCCTCGATAGCATGTCGATCTTCTCGTCCTTCTCATCCAACAAGTCCTTCAGTTCCCGGACTTCAGCCTCCAACGCCCGCACGCGCTCCTCCAACGATTCAGTGTAGCCCCTCGGGAAAGCTCGGCGACTGAGTTTGTCGCTGGTGCGGCACTCGAAACCGACATTGGCGCACTGCGAGCAAGTCGGGCGGATCCCATCGCAACGAATCTTCTTGCTGCGGCACCTGTCGCAAGCCTGCGCAATGCGACTTTGCGAGCTGGTGCCCACCTTGATGACTTTCATGGGAAGAATTCCTGGCATTTTGGCGGTTATTTTTATCGCCTTTCCTCCGTTAAGTTTATTGCATTCGCAAGTTCGGATGTCGTCTGGACTGAAGGTCGGATGTAGTACGAATAGTACAGAAGAAACCTGGGCTGGCTGGCGTCGTTGTCGAAACGTGGACGCAAATCGGACGGCGAAGTGATGAGAATCGCAGCAACCAGCCTCAGTGGTGCTTACGCCCCTGGAAATTCGCAACGGAAGCGTCAACCATGTATGGAACGGCAATTTTGTAGCGTGGGACAAATTATCAATTTCGAGAAACAGAAATAAATCCCAACAACGTGAAGGTGAGTGACTTGGAGGGCGGGGCCAGTGGGTTTTAATGGTTGGCAGGCACCTGCAGGGAATGAGGGAAAAATGACTGACAACCCCCAGCACAATGGCAGGCTCTTACAGCGCCGGCCCACGCGGAGCCTGCAGAGAAGATGTGGAGGGAGATTGGCAATTGAAGCAGGGGTAACCTGGAAGTCTTGGTTATTGTGGGGGTGTCCATGGCACCATTGGCTGACGTCGTGAATGACCAACCCTGTCAAGCCCGACTCCCCCCATCGGGTCATGGCAAGGGGAATCTGGGGAGAGCAGGGGTCTCGCATTGGCAGTCTGGCAGCCACTTCCTCTTGGGCAGTCTTTTTCCCTCCAGCTGCCTCCGTTTCATCTCGCCACATGCCGCATGTGAACGCCGAAACATCGAGAAGATGCCTTTAAAACAACACGCTGTACGGTCATCCTCCGCCACTAACTAGTAACGCCGTGGCGACGCCGGTGGGTGCTTGCGCAAACTGTATATTTCGCAGATTAGAAGTACCTTCGGCCCCCAGCTCCGGACACATTGTTAGCCCCGCCTTTTGCACCGACACCAAAAACCATTTCTCGGCCATGCCATGCGCCAGTTAGAAAAGAATCGGGAAAATATTGCATCATGGAGCCCAGAGTCTCAACGAAAGTCTTGACAGTTGATGCTACGCTTGCCGTCAGCCCAGGATTGACAGTCCAAAAAAAGGCGCCCAATCCATGGTACGCCACGACGATCCCTCTGGCTGGTATCCAGTCTTGCCAGTCTCCCAGAATTTGGAAGAGGCATATGCCGGAACGACTTGGCAATGTTCAGGTGCTGTGCAGCGGGACTGCACCTACTATTTTACATCAAGTACAGTTGCAACCAAACGAGCAACGAGGATGATCCGAAACCAGAAGCCGAAGCCTGCTGGGTAACAACCTCTTCAGAGTGGTACCCTTACCTTTCCTTGTTGCCGCGCGTATTCATATCAACAAGTAATAAAGCTGAACATGCCCCCTATCCATGTTTTATGATTCGGGGAGTTTCTCATGTTGAAACCAAACCAAACCCACTCATCCTGGCGGCCACCAAGTTTATGTCAAAAAGACCTGTGGCCCCAGCTGCCGAGCATCACATCCTGGTCAAGAAGTGAGGGCTGGCCCTGGAGGAGCGGTCAGGAGTGTTTCCAACTCCCATTGATGCCGCGGATATCGTTCTGCGTGATGAACCCACGCAGTTGGCTGCTTGGTTCTTCGTCCCGACTTTTCCCATCGCAAGGAGAGTTGCATCTCTGGGGTGCATGAACATCGACTCATAGTTTTCAGGTTCCGGTTCGGGAGACCCCAACTTCCCCGCATTCTTGGTAAAGCGGCGGGAGTGGAGAGGTGACCAACGAGCCAAGCAACCCAAGCACTTCGAGAGGTGAGCTCCGGCAAAATGGGTCCCATCTCATCAATCGCGGGCAATGGATATTGTTTGCAATATCTCGAGGAACACAAGGACTGTTAATGAGCATCATGGAGCCCGATATTCCAGCCAAACCCCAGTTATACCATCACCGGAACTCGTCCTGAAAAAATAACGGTATTCAACACGAAATATGCATATACTTGACGAATACCTAACCAGGCTTGTCCTGCGAGTAACTAACTGCCGGCGAGACAGCCTTGAAAGATGCAGGAAGGCATCCGAAAGCCAAGCCAACTTCTAACTCTGTATAGTTAACTTCCATTCCTTCCTCGCCGTCCGCCATTTGCCATGGTCTCATCTCGCCCCCGAGCCGTATGATGATGCTCGAGAGGCGAGATCGAGGCAGCGCAAACTTGTCTCACCTGTCTCACCCGCTGGCAGCCATCAACTGAAATCGTCGGGCTCATTGGACGCCTCGTCGCCCGCCAGGCCCGATTCGGTAGCTTCCGTCAGTCCGAGATAAGCCACCACGTTTTCGTCAGCCAGCAGCGCATTTTTCTGCAGCACAACCCTCGTTAGCGCTCTAAACCCGATTTGTATGGTGTCTCGTGTATCTCATGCAGATCCTCGTGGTGCTCCGCAACCAAACGATGCGTTTGTGTGGTACTCACCTCGCCCTCGAGACCTTCGATCGCGTCTTCGAGAATCTTCGTCTCGATCTCGCGCAGGACCGTCGCCGTCCTGACGCAATCCTCCCTCCGCTGCTGGACAGCGGGATCAGCAGCACCACCAGTAGCAGCAGCAGCAACGGCCGCATCAGGAACGGTGCTCGACACCAACCGCTCGAGTTGCGCCTGCAGGGCCCCCTGGACGACGGTCACCACCCGCAGCCTCAGCACGGCGGCGAGCGGGTGTGTCCGGACTAGCGCCTCGAAATCGCCCGTCCGATCCGTGACATCCTCCTCCTGCCAGAACACGCGCAGCTGCCGCGCCCCGTCCGTCTGCTGCAGCACGCGGAACTCGAGACCATCCTCCTCGTTGACGCACATCAGGTGCGCGAAGGGGCTCGTCCACCCGACGGGGCCTTTCGCGGAGTTGCTGTTGCCGCCTTCTTCCTCTGCTTCTTTTGCTTTGTCCCTCCCCTGCCGTGCCACGTGGATTTTGGGCGCCTCGCCGAAGGCGACAAGCTTCGCCTTGGCAAGCGGGTCGTCAGGGAATGGGTTCAGGGGCAGGACTAGGCTCTCAGCTGACGAGGCCGGGTCGATGAAGCCGTAGCTGAAGAGCATCTCTGCGGCGGACTTGGCGTCCCCGTAGCTGATGGTAATTTCGTCGTCCTTTGAAATGCCGACTCCAGGCCGGGGGAGGAGGACCACCTCGTCCTTAGTGTTCTCGTCGTAATAAGCAGAGGGGGTCGCCGAGTGGTTGATCATGTCGATGCAGGGGACCATGGACTCGCCGGATGTCGGCAGCTCCAAGCATCGGGAGCGGTACAGCGCGTCGAGGCGGATCCAATCCGTAAACGAGACCGGGACGCCCTCCATCCAGAGCAGGTCGTTCCAGGCGATGATGTCAGAAGACTTCTCCCTGACGAGGTCAAACTCGGCATCGAGGGCTGATATCTTGGCATCGACGGCAGCTTCAAGAGAGGTGCCTCGGAGTAATAGCCTCTCATCCTCGGTCCATAGCGTAGGTACCAGGACCGTCTCTGGTAGGAACTTAAGATACTCGGTCCAAGGGTTTGATAACCCGACGTTGGCATGGCTAGGTCGGGAACCAAGCACCATTTGGACGAGGAGGAACAGTAGCACATCGGCACGTGTAGACTAGATGTGTGTTAGTATCGGCTCGCCAGTGGGGACGGCTTTGGGGTTTGTTACGCGATGGCCGATAGCATCGAGGAGCAGTCTGAAGCCTTTATCCTCCTTAGCGTACTCCTCCACAGCCGCGGCGTTCAAGACCAGCCCGTGTGGCACGGTAATTAAAGCTGAGGTATCGTTTGCCTGACTCGTAGCTTTTAGGTCTTCATCGCTGACGACACCATACCCCTTATCCTCAGTATTGATGACCTTGATATTGTGGAATGAGACATCGTTGAGGTGAGCCCAAGCCGGGAGGCTCTGAATTGATAGTGTTGGCCGATACATAAGAACCTAGGGAGTTGAATAAAGTGGGATACAATAGGTTATTGTTCGAATTGAGTACGAAGGCGCGTACCCGACCTTAGCTCTTGGGCAGTCATCCAAAGTGCTCAGATGGAGACTGCATATGCATTTGAGATATGCGCCACCAACACAGATAAAAGCCGGAGGTGCTGGTGACGAGACGGACCGTTCAGCCTACAATCTTGCAAAGATTACATCCAGTAACATCAATTATATACACAATAAATTGAGGTTCAATTGACGGAAATATCACAGACCTTGGCTCTCTAAGTCCTTCTGGTTTGTCTGTAGAATCGAGGTCTTGTTGAAAGGTAGCAGCTTGACTTGCCCCTCCTACATTCCTTATCACCGACTTTCAACCTCTTATCGGAGGCGGGGCACATATTTTCGAACCGGGCGATTGCGGCCATCTTCCTTCTTTCTGAATGCGCCCTTTTGACCTACACTCTCTAAGTCATTGCAAATAGATTCTCACCAAGATGCCTCGCGATCCTTTGATTGGTCTAGTTGGCAAGCCCAGCGCGGGCAAATCGAGCACGCTCAACTCGCTCACAGATGCCTCTTCCAAAGTCGGTGGGTAGAACCAAGCCATCTTCTACGTGCCCCTGAAGCGCGGTCCATATCGATTCGAGGACCTCTAGGTTGCTGATATGGGCTCCTGCGCAGGAAACTTCCCGTACGCCACGACCCACACCATTCCCGGCCTACCCACCCCCCCTCATACTCTCAATCGCTAACCCTTCACCCTCCTCCCCCCTCCAACAGATTCACCACCATCGACCCGCAACGCGCCATCGGCTACCTCCAGATCGACTGCGCGTGCGCGCGGCACGGCGTATCGGACCGGTGCCGGCCCAACTACGGGGCGTGCGTGGACGGGCGGCGCAGCGTGCCGATCGAGCTGCTGGACGTGGCGGGCTTGGTGCCCGGGGCGCACCAGGGCAAGGGGCTGGGCAACAAGTTTCTGGACGACCTGCGGCACGCCGACGCGCTGATCCACGTCGTCGACGTGTCCGGCACCACCGACGCCGAGGGCAAGAATACGCGCGGCTACGACCCTAGCGTCGACATCGCGTGGCTGCGGAGCGAGATCGTCGCCTGGATCAGGGGCAACTTGATGGAGAAGTGGGGGTCCATCAAGAGGCGCCATATTGCCGTCAAGGCTACCGCCGTCGAGACGCTGCAGAACCAGTTCAGCGGGTACGGGAGTACGTCGTCGGTGGTGGCGCGCACGCTGGATAAGCTGGGGCTGAAGGAGCCGTTGGAGGAGTGGAGCAGTGCGTTCCCTTACTGACCCTCTCGGGGGAAGGGTGTGTGAACTGACACGCGATTTCTGTTTTCAGACGAAACGATTGATCGAGTGGTTAACGCATTTACCGACGAAAAGTTCCCGACGGTCATTGCGCTCAACAAGATCGACCACCCCGACGCCGACAAAAACATCGCCAAGATCGCAAAGATGCAGGACCCCAACACGATTGTGCTCTGCTCAGCGGTATCAGAAATCTTCCTCCGGAAGCTAGCTAAGCAGGGGTATATCAAGTACACAGAAGGCAGCGAGTTCGTCGACACGAGGGAAGACCTAATAGCAGACGGCGACCCGGACGGCGGGGGCTTAAAAGAGCTGGACGAGAAGAACCGGAATAGGATAGAGAACCTCAAAGATATGGTACTCTACAGGTTCGGATCTACAGGGGTAGTCCAGGTGTTGTCCAAAGCGGCCGAGATATTAGGGCTGGTACCGGTGTATCCTGTCAGGAATACCGGGACGTTTGGATCCGGGTCCGGCGAGTCGAAGCAGGTGTTCAGGGATTGCGTTCTAGTGAAGAAGGGTTCAACGGTGGCAGACGTGGCTAGAAAGATCATGGGGGATGCCCCTATTGCGTACATCGAGGGTGTTGGTGGGACCCGGGTCGCCGACGACCAAATAGTGGCGGTAGGGAAAAACGATGTGAGTCTCAAGGCGCGCTGTGTGGCATTTAAGGTTATTGCTAACTTTGGGAAGATATTGTCATTTAGGGTAGGGAAATAAACCGCTGACGGCGGCATAAATCCCCCTTACTTGTTCATTATATACCGATTGGAAGTGGCAACCAGCTCGACCTCGACTACCTCCCTATATGAAACGGCAGTTACGTTTCGCCGTCCAGGCACGAGATATTGAGTCGGGCGCTATGTCGGCGCAGGGCACTTCTGGTACAGGGCCGCGCCACTGCTGGACTGGGTAACGACAAATCGGGTGGCCCCTAAATAACGTCTTTCATGTATTAGTATCTAGGACGTAATCTTGAGTCTCACTTACAGCTAGTAGATCTTAAAGGAGAGCTTGTAGTTTATCTAGACCTTTAATACATTGTAGGAGTTCAGCCGCACCGACTCCTCTAGTGATGTGATACATAGCGAATCATACAACCCACCAGTTCTCCCACCATCGATTCCTCACAGAGACGCATGCAGCTTTGCCACCACCACCGGCAAGTCCGCGATCTCCACCGCCTGCTTCACCCCCAGCCTGCGGCACTGCACCTCCACTCTCCGCGCGGCGCGCCACTCCCTCCCCAGCAACACAATGACCGGAAACCCAATCAGATCCGCATCCGCCATCTTCCACGGCAACGACTTCGCCCGATCATCCAGCACCACATCCACCAACCGCCTCTCCGGTCCCACAATCCCCTCAATCTGCTGATACACCTGCACCGCATCACCCTCATCGGCGTCCTTCCCAGGGATGACGACGCACGAGTACGGCGCGATCGCCGCCGGCCAGTTCAGGCCCGTCTGGTCGGCCAGGTGCTCCGCCGCCGCCCCGATGATGCGCGAGATTCCGATCCCGTAGCACCCCATCTGCAAGGGCGTCGGTTGGGTGGCGGGGGGGATGGTCGCCATTGCGTGGAGCGGTTGCGAGTACCGCGTGCCGAGGAAGAAGGTGTGGCCGAGCTCCATGGCTCGCGACACTTGGAGGTGGCCGGAGGAGCACTGGTTGCATTTGTCGCCCGTGCGGAGGCGGAGGAGGTTGAGGGAGGAGTTGCCGTTACTTTGGAGAGGAGGGGAGTTGCGGAGTGGGGTTGTTGGGGGGTTCAGGGTTGAGGGCCAGCTGGAATGGGTTGGTGTAGGGCCGCTGAGGCTGCTGGCTAGTGAGGAGGGGAGACGGCCGTCGACGACGTTGATGATCTCGGTTGCTGTTCTTGTCTCGGCGGCTACCGCGGCCGACCAGAAGGGGAGGGCGTCCTCGACCGCTGTGTCGAGGTCGGGCACAATGTATTTCACCTCGGACAGGTTGATGTCTTGATCGGTGTACTCGCGCGCTTCTCCGCCGTCCAACGGTCGGGTCCACTTGGGGTACCAGACATTGACAAGCTTGGTCCGGTCCTTGGTGATGCCCCGCCAGATCTCGAAGGGGCTATCGGTGGCGACCTCGTCGGATATGGCCGTGTTGGCTACCTCCTCGTTGACTACATAGTTACAGCTGCTGCAGCTGATGACGCGGTCCTCCCCAAGCGGAGTGGGGAGGTGATATTCGTGGCTCAGGTCGCCTCCCATATCACCAGAGCTGGCTTTGGCGGATAAGACGGGCAGTTTCATATCGGAAAATATTTGGTTGTAGGCCGCACGTACGTCGTTATACGTTTCGAGGGCTGAATCGACACTGCTGTCGAAGGTGTACAAGTCCTTCATGATGAACTCTCTCCCACGTAGGAGACCGTGGCGTGGACGGAATTCATCACGGTACTTGCGCGTGATCTGGTACAGCCGGAGCGGAAGCTCCTTGTAGGACTTCACCGACCGGGCCGCGAGAGTGGTAATTTCCTCCTCATGCGTCGGGGCGAGCAGATAAGGCACGTCCCTGCGGTCAGAAAAACGAAAGAGCTATGCAAACCAACCATACTCAGCATCACCGACTTATGATACAACATCGCAAGGAACATGTGAACTTGGGCACGAACCTCGGACGCAACGTTGTCCAAGCGACCACTCTTTTCCCACAGAGATTCTGCCGATATGGAAGATAGTGAAACCCTAGAGGCAGCTTTCACCCATAGCATGAGGAACGTGTAAGCCAGGGGTTCTACGGGGTATCATCGGATGGGGAGCGCTGAGGACTCACCCAGCAGCTCCTCCATGCGGCTCGCAACTAGCCGCTCTACCTTGTCCTGTACCCGATTCCCTAGCGGGAGCATATGGAACATGCCTGCATTTGATTGACGTAGGAAGCCGGCGCGGATCAGCTTTGCGTGAGCATCTTCAACTCCCGAGGCTGCGATTCCGCCGCTTGGAAACCACACCCTCGAGAGGCGGGCCACTGCTGGCGGAATCATATTCCAAGCCTCAAGCTACAAGGCTCAACTACCCAGACATGCACACTCTTAAAGGTGCAGCTAACAGGTCGATGTGTCCGCCAGAAACATGGAGTACCGAAAATGTGAATGAATTTGTTGTTTCTTGATGAGCCCGGACTTTTGAACCATCAGTGGGGCCGAGTTTGAGTTTAACGCTGCGTTAGCACGAGGGTGGGCCCCCACCTAGCTGCAGGGGTCTCGACTTTTTTAAACTTTTTTTTTCTTTGCTCTTTTGACAGTCCTAGAAAACAACCGGCAGCAGCAGCAGCCGCAATTGTCGCAATGGGTGTCAAACGGACAAAAGAGAAGAAAAATGCCGACAAGCCGAGCTTCGACAAGACGGCGCTCGCTCAGCTGACCAGCCAAATCGACAAGTCCCTCGCCAATTCCGAGAAGGAGCGTCCTCCGAAGCGAAAGAGACAGCGCGAAACCGACGAGGGGCATGAGCCCAAGAGACACCAGACCGATCCTTCCGATTCCAAACCGCAGGGGGATATCAGTGGCGGGAAGCAAAAGAAGCAGACAAATGCTCTTTTAGACGAGATTTTGGCGTTGGGAGGGAATGAAGACGACCTGGAGCTGGTAGCCAATGTTGATTCTGGCGATGAAGGCGGCGATGCCCCTCGCCCTAAAGTCTTGTCAGAACCGGGTCTGGACAAATCTTTAAGGGACGAGCTGGCTCAATTTGCATCCACCCTTGGCTTCAGCAAATTCCAGGCTGAGGATCCGGCGACTGATGAAGAGTTGGAGGCCACTGGAGAGGAAGATGGCGCTGAGGAAGAAGAGCCCAGCAGCGAGAGCGACGACGATGACGACGACGACGACGAGGAGGAGGAAGAGGAGGAGGAGAAGAAGGAGGTTGTGGAGAAGGAGATCACCAAGACCGTGACACAGCCGCAGGAATCCCGGCAAGGAAAGCAGGCTGGGAAGTTGGTGAGTAAGCAGTTTCGCACCGTCCAACACTGCTAGAGCCGCGGATCGCGTCTAATGTGGCATAGATATTCGAACCTCGCTCTGACTGGCATGGACTCTCTCTCGACGGTCTATCTTCAGGGGGGGCAAGCGATAGCAAACCGCATCCGGCTTCCATTTCGAACCTGAAGGCATACGCGGAGAAGTTGTTGGAAGAAGATTCGTCCGCTTACCACTCGAAACGGTCATCCAGCTCGACGCAGAAGTTCATGTCCACGATCATGTCGTCCGGTACCCTGTCGGACAAGGTCTCAGCCTTGACTCTTTCAATTCAGGAGTCGCCACTCCACAACCGAAAGGGGTTTGAGAGCTTGATAACTTTGGCAGGAAAAAGAAGCCGTGGTCAAGCGATTGCTGCTTTAGGAGCCCTGGTCGACTTGCTGGGGAACGGGACGGTGCTTCCCGATAACCGCCGTCTCTATCCTTTCAACGCTCAGCCCGCACTGGTTGGGGCTGTAAACGAGAAACCCGGCCCGCCCTGGACAGAAGGACACAAACTTCCAGGAAAGTTGACGCCCCCCCATCTGATGATGTGGGCGTACGAGGACTGGCTCAAAGGTGCCTACTTCCGCATCATTCAGCTGCTGGAGAACTGGTGCGCCGACGAGATCGAGTACTCGAGGTCGAGAGCGCTCGATTTCGTGTTTGGATTGCTCAAGAGCAAGCCGGAGCAAGAGGCCAATCTGCTGCGGCTTCTGGTGAACAAGCTCGGCGATCGGGAACGGAAGATCGCTTCAAGGGCTTCGTATCTCATCCTACAGCTGCTCAACATGCACCCAGGGATGAAAACGATTGTCATTGGCACCGTGGAACAGGAACTGTTGCTGAAGCCTGGGCAGAGCCTCCGCACAAAATACACCGCCATCACTACTCTCAATCAAACAATCCTCAACACAAAGGAGCCGGCTGTTGCTGACACGCTGCTGCGCATCTACTTTGAGATGTTTGTCGCTCTGTTGAAGACTGGCTCCTTGGGCGAGGTCGAGGCCCACAACGACAACAAAAAAACAGGGCGCTCCCGGAAAAGGGCAAAGAAGAAGGGGGGGCCTAGTCCGGCAACTCCGATGAACGAGCAGGAAACGGCTCAGAAGCTTGTTTCATCCTTGCTGACCGGTGTCAACCGGGCAATCCCTTTTGCTACCGCCGAGGATTCGACATTGGAGAAGCATCTGGACACGCTGTTCAGGATCACGCATTCATCTAATTTCAACACCAGCGTGCAAGCGTTGATGCTCATCCAGCAACTCGCTACCTCGAAACAGCTCGCCGTAGACAGATTCTACCGAACCCTGTACGAGTCACTCCTGGACCCCAGGCTCATCACATCGTCAAAACATGCGCTGTACCTCAATCTCCTGTTCCGGGCTTTGAAGAACGATGTCGACGTCCGCCGGGTCAAGGCGTTTGTGAAGAGGTTGATCCAGGTGCTGAGCCTGCATCAGCCGTCCTTTGCGTGTGGCATCCTGTTCCTCATCTTCGAATTGCGAACAACGTTCCCTGACCTGCACACTTTGTTGGATGAGCCGGAAGATAACGAAGACGACGGGGAGGAAGTTTACCGCGACGTTCGGGAGGACGCCGAGGAGGAGGGTGCTTCACAGGGCCCGACTGAATCGGGCACTCAACGTACAGAGGCCTATGACGGGCGAAAGCGCAACCCCGAGCACAGCAACGCACACCGTAGCTGCCTTTGGGAATTGGTACGTTATTGGATTAGGCTGAAGGGTGATGATAGACCTGTTGACTGACCGAGTACAGATACCCTTCCTTAGCCACTTCCATCCTTCGGTGTCCGTATTTGCGGGGAACCTAATCACTCGACAAAAGGCGCTGCCTCGGCCCGACCTGGCCAACCACACCTTGATGCACTTCCTAGACAAGTTTGTCTACCGCAACCCCAAGGCGGAGGAATCCAAGCGTGGCGGCTCAATCATGCAGCCGATCCTCGCTTCTGGAGGCGCGTCGCACATTGTGGCATCAAGCAAAGCCAACGCCAGGCAGCAACCGGTCGTCAACTCTTCGTCGTTCTGGAATCTCAAGCTTGACCAAGTCTCTGCCGAGGACGTGTTCTTCCACGAGTACTTTGCCCGGGTCAACAAGCCTAGGGAAGCCTCCCGCGCCAAGAAGGCGGCGGACGGCCAGGCTGGGTCGGACGACGAAGCCGAGGGAGAGGAGGAGATCTGGGATGCGCTTGTCAATTCTAAGCCGGAGATCGAGGGCGCGGACGCCGACGAAGATTCCGACATGGACGTGGCCGAATTCGATTACTCGGACGACGAGATGGAAGTCGATGGTCTTGACGCTGACGACAAGATGTCAGACTCGGAAGGCGAGGATGGTTTCGAGGGTATATTTGACGACTCCGAGGACGAAGCCGACATGAGCGAGGAAGAGGATGAGGCCGAATCTGGGGACGAGGTGGAGGAAGAAGCCGCGGCTGAGCCTTCTCGAGCCAAGCCGGAAGGGTAGGCTCAACCGGAAGGAGATGAAGAGCCTGCCTACATTCGCATCGGCCGATGACTACGCGGAGATGCTGGCGGCAGAAGACGGTTTGGATGGTTAAAGGAACCATCAAGCAGTGGGGTCTTATAATGAATAGTAATCGTCATCTATTCGGCCACCCATACCCAAGACAAACCAAGCCTTACCTTCCCTACGTATCAAACCACTTCAACTCATCATCCCTCGTGAAAATCGCCCAGAACGTATGCCCTCCCCCCTCCCCCTTCAGATCCTCCGTATCTAAAAAACAACAAAACCCACCACCCGTCAGCCAATCAATCCAAACACACACACACACCCAAACACACAAGAATCACAAAATCAGGGAGGGACACGCACGAATACAATGCAACTTGGCCTCATCCTCCGGCCCCGCCGTGAACGCCCGGAAGTGGATGTACGCGGGCCCTTCGTCGGGCAGCGCCGGGATGCGCACCTTGCCGAACAGGTGGTGCCCGTAGGCCGAGGCCGCCGCGCGCACCAGGCAGAAGTCGTCGGCGCTGAAGCCCGCGAGCTCGGCGTCGCTGAGGTGGGTGGCGGCGGCGAAGTATTCGGGTTCGTGTTCTGGTTGAGAGGCGGGGG
>NT_165976.1:2226972-2230119 GCF_000143365.1 Chaetomium globosum CBS 148.51
GCGGGGGGGGGGTGTTTACGGGGAAGGAGGGAAGGGGCTCACTGTTGTATTCGTGGCGGAGATGGACGAGGGTCTTCTTGAGCTCGTGCTCGATCTGCTTGAAGACGTGGAAGGATTCCTCCTTTGGGGCGTGCGCTTCCCCGAGATCGACTGTGTCCTCGGTCGCCTGTGGAGTGAGAGAGCACGGGTTGATGAGATTAGCACTGCGAGCGTGCCATTTCGGGGTCGCACTTCCTTACCATAACGAAGCTGAGATGTTGGCTTGCCGTGTAGTGTAGTTAGTTGTTCAATTCGGTGGATTGCTTGCTTGCGTCAGTGTGTGGTGGGGGATGTGGTCCATGGAATCGTTCGTGATAGGGAGGGGATGGGTTTGATGAGGGGTTAGCTATGAGGGACATGGGGTATCAAACACGGGGTTCAATTGCGTCAGCGTGGTATAACAAGCTCGACAAGGGAGTGCGCACTGGGCTATATTCATGGAGTATATGGCAGCTGTCTGCGTGACGTAGTTGAATACCAAGTATTCGTATACTAGTGTCAATTGGCTTATATGTTACACCTTGGCACCGTAGTGAAACTCTTGCCGTTGAGACACTGGCTCGGTAAATCGGAATGATAAGCCGAGGCTCGTCTTCCAATCATACTGCGGGATGGATTATATCACATGGCAATGCATAGCTCTTACTTGCTTTTGGGACAGTGAACGAGTGCTTAAACCGACGCTTGTTGTTGGTGGATGGGACCTCCGAACCAGTACCTTCCTGTACTTGTTAGTAATCGGGCTGGACGCGCGTCGATTGGATCTCGGTGGCATCGGCAGATTCCACTTCCGCGTGCCCGGAAAAGGGGTGGATCCGCTTTTTGCGTTGCCGGCGCTGACTGCTGCGCGACCGACCCGCGAAAGCCGGCAGCTTTGCCGTATAAGAAGCCGAGTTTCGGCCTTTTTCTTGCCCCAGCCTGGAGAATGTCTTCTAGGTTATCCTTGGCCGTACGGCGCCCTACTCGCGCCTTGTTACGAGCGACTCCTACCCGTTATAGCCAGACGCCCCTTGCCCGGTCAATCGCAACAGCTGCTGGTAATCTTGGCTAACCCCCATGTGCCGCGATAACTGACTGATTTTCTGGCTTACGCCTGCTCATCAGAACCAAGCGCCGCGTCGCAAAGCGTCAAGAAAGGCTCCTTCTTTGGTAGGGCAGCCTCTATCGCCGGTCGTATCGCGCTCTTCACCACACTGGGCTTCATCATGACGGTGGCTCCAGCCTACGACTCGGTATCCGCCATCCTCTCCCCCCCGAGCAATGCCGACACACTCGAGTCCTTCGTGCCCCAAGATGAAGACGCCAAGGCCAAGGAGGACTATATAAATTCGCACCCGCTTGCGCTCTCCCTACGAGCAGACCCCGACCTCATAGAGTCTCGCCCGTCCGAGAAAATCCCCGCGTCATGGCGCAAGCACAACCTGCTGTCCGGTTCCCTTGCCGGACCCGGTAAGATAGCCGTTCCACCATTTAGTTGGACGGAGCGGGAGGGCAAGAGCTACGTGCAGATCACGCACGTCGGGACGGATTTGTGCGGCCACATGGGCATAGTCCACGGGGGCTTCTTGGCCGCCATGCTCGATGAAGGGCTCGCAAGGTGCTGCTTCCCGGCCCTGCCCTACAACGTAGGCATGACGGCAAAGCTGGAGATCAACTACAAGGCGCCCGCCATGGCCGATCAGTACCTGGTACTCCGGGGTACCACCGTCAAGGTGGAGGGCAGAAAGGCCTGGGTCGAGGGCCATATCGAGACCCTGCCGGCGGAAGAGGGCCAAGAACCGACCATTTTGGCGACGGCCAGTGCGCTCTACATCTCACCTAAACAAGCACCAGTATGTACCCCAGAATCCCTCTTCCGGCCACTCCCTCGAGGGCTCGATCAGAGTTGTTTCGCTAACTGGGATGCGCCCGCAGTTGATGGCTAAGGTCTATCCGGTGAGCTAGAAATAGAACTAGAACTAGAACTCGTGGTGATCTCGAGACCCTGTACATGTACCGGCCAGCAAGGGTCAGCTCGATTTTACACTCCCCTGTTTCTCTACTCCCTGTTGTTTGGCCGAATGCCGCCAATTGCAAGCAATGCGGGAAGTGGGGACCAATGGGTAATAGACAAGAACATATGAGATGAGAGATTAGATGAACATGCAACTTATGGCGAGACCAATTTTGAGGGTTTTGTCTCGGTGTAGTTGCGTGCCATGCTGTCGAGTAAAGCTGAATATGGCAAAATATCGAATTGCCTCCCAATCCGGAAGAACAAGAGGGACAAGTGGGGTCGCCAGTTTCGTACTAAAATGACGCCATTTGCTGCCGTGCGGGTTGGTGGGGTCGTCTCGCGTGGTGCCCCGCGCCGGACCGGAGGTTGGACGACACCGACGAGTCGCATCACTTTTTCAGCGGAAACCGTGGGCTCAACGGAACCCGACTTCGAGACGAGAGACCCGGCGTTGCCCACACTGCTGATACCACTGCGCCCCGTTATACACCCGCTGCGGCCCATATATCCTGGAATTTTCTTACGTAGGATCTGAATTAAACTTTAACCGTTTCACCCCCTCCTTGGTCCACCGTCAAGGCTATTTACCTCTCGTTGTCAGGTGACAGGTGTTCGTTGCTCTGCCAGATCAGACAACCGTGGAATATATATCTCAACTCTCAAGGTTAGCGGCGGCTTAGCACATACCATGGCTACGTAAGTCCTTTTTTCTGTCTGGTGTCATGGCTTGGTTGCCAGGGCATGCCAATTGCGAGAAAAAAAAAAGCCCACTCCTAACCACCCGCGCAGCAACATCACCTGGCACCCGTCGCTCACACGGGCACGAGCGCAACCAGCTGCGCGGCCAGCGCGGCTTCACCGGTGTGGTTCACGGGCCTCTCGGCCTCGGGCAAGTCGACCGTCGCGACCGCCCTCGAGCAGCACCTGCTCCACATCGGCGTGGCCGCCTACCGCCTCGACGGCGACAACGTGCGCTTCGGCCTGAACAAGGACCTGGGCTTCTCGGAGAAGGACCGCAACGAGAACATCCGACGTATTGCTGAGGTATGAACCCCCCCCCCCCCCCCTGGAAAAACCCCTCTTCCCCCTCCCAGTGTTTGCCAGCCTTGGAG
>NT_165976.1:2230881-2246793 GCF_000143365.1 Chaetomium globosum CBS 148.51
ACGCTGCCATATGCGCCAGGCAGGCAATTTATGGAAATTCAATTTCATAGTACACATATGCCGTGTACTCGCTGCCCTCGGCGGCGCCCAACCCGACCGCAGCCATCTCGGACGTCAGCGATGCATCGTCCTTGGTGACCCGTCCCCGCTTGTCCCTGCCAAACGCATTTCCGCCGAGGTATGAGTAAGCCGAGTCCAGCGCCGTCTTCACTTTCTTTGCTTGCTTCGGGGTCGTCTATTACTCAGAGTTAGCAATGGCATGCAGAATATATCAAATGTGACTTGGGTTCCTCTTGCCTTGACAAGCGCGCAAACAAACTCCAACGGCAGGCCGTATCTCAGGACCGTCTCGACGAACACCCGTAGCGTCATGACGTGGGTCAAGATCATGGCGGTTTCGCTCCAGCCTGTCCGGCCGAGCCTCAGCGCTTCGCCCCAGACCTTCTTCTCCTCCCGGGCAATACGGTCGAGTTCGCGTTGCTCCTCCTCCTTGCCCCCCTCGACGTACTTGTATTGCCGAGGCGTCCACTTTTGCTCCCGGCACTTTTGTAAAAACTCGGCGCTGGTCTTCTTGAAAGTGGTTACCGCGAAAAGCGTGAACTCGTCGTCCTGCGCCACCTGGACCGACGATCGTGGCACTACCATGGGAGCGAGGGTCTCGTAGCTGCGAAGAAAGTCTTTGCGCGCGTTTGTTGGTACCACGATGAGATGGGTCTCCAGGTACTCTGAGTCCTGTACTAGTAGGTTCGGGTTGACTATGGGCGTCAGTGATTTGGTCGCCAGGTTCCCTCTGTTGTATGTAGTATTAGCGCTTGTGCCCAAACTCATGGAACCTGGTTGTCGCTGAACTTACGTCTGCTTCCTCTGCAGCGCCGCCAGTGTGGTCTTGATCCCGTTGTACTGGTTGAACTTGGCTTTGACATCATTGTCGATATTTTGGAGCTCTTTTTGTAAGTTCCCAATCAGTTCCCCCAATGGTCGATCGGCCCGGTATCTGCTTTTATCCCACTGGAAATTGCGCAGGTAATGATCCGTGGGTTCTGCGGGCAGTTGTCAGACATGGTCGAAGACCGGATGACGGGCTTTGGGAACACAATGCTCACTGTCGTTGACCATTTTCTGTTCCGCCGTTTTATCTTCGTCACCATTCAGAATCCCCTTCAGCGAATCTGCCACCTTGCCGACCGCAGCTTCGCACGCGGCATTGAGCTTCGCGAGGTCATCTGCGTGTTGCACTAGAGCATCGAGGGTGCCAATCTTGAATGATGGTATCGTGAACGGTAAGGTCTCGCCATTGTCTCGCCCGACAGTGGCGGCCAATGCCGTTAGGGGATCATCATCGAATATTCTGAGAGGTAGGGAGACGAGGAGGTATTGCGTCGGCTGCATGGTTGGTTCTTGGCGGGGCTCTAGGTCGGCGGCACTTGAGGTTTGTTGCGCTCTAAGAATGGATCGTCTGTAGTCGGGCGGAAGTGCTGTTAGTACGGCTGCGTTCGTCCTATGGTGGACAACCCGTGGCTGGTGGTGCAGTATCAGACTGGAAGGTACCTAGGTAGGAGGGGTTGTTGTCGTCGTGGGTTGTGTTGGTATTCGGATCCGCTAACTACTCCGTCGAAGTGCAAAATGGAGACGGCTTCACCACCGAAAGTGATCTTCAAGACGGCTCAAAAGGACAGAATATGGCGGACAATGAGCTGCGTACGGTTGTGATGACAAGGGGAAGCCGCCGGTAGCTGTTGGTGTTGAGATGCGACATGGGTGGGGCCGCCTGAGCTTCAACCAAGGAAACGAACTGGGGTCGAAGGAATGACACGCAATATATGCAATACATGCAATACATCATGTACATACCGTACCGAAATTCCGGAATCCGGTATGTAACTTACATTACGCGCCTGATCGGCTTTGTATTCAGCTCTTCAGCTTCTCCCGAGCTGTAATGTCCGGTACCTGTCCTTCCTCGGTGGGTCGAGTACCTCGCCGCAGCTCTCTGACAATCCAGCGCCAACGGGATGCGCCAACATGCGCCAACAAATGGCCGACCCGACTGGTTAATCTCAACCCACGATAACCATTCTGCGGAGTTTCAACAGCATAGCTGAGCGATAATACCTTAGTTACTTACTGCCCTGTTGCAATTCGAGATATCAGTTATTATTTTTCTCGTTCGACCAAGCTCGAGACTCCTAGACCAATTCCGCACGCGACTGTGTCACCGCCTCCTCTCCCCGCCGTGCCTTGTGAGCGACCCGCAGATTTGTTGCACAGGAACAGCCAGAACACCACCTGCCTCGTCGCCCCGGCCGTTCCAGACAGGACACAGTTTTTGATTGTGGGGGTATCGACACTAATAGAACTAATACCTGCGGCGAGCCGGTTGCTTATTGCCGTCGCCGCCATTGAAGAATCCTTCCCGTGGTCTAAACGTCCCTGCCGCGGCGTCACGCCGCTTTGCCAAGTGGAGTCGGGCGCGATATCTCTTTCCTCCGTTTTTGTCCATCAGGCCGGATAGGTATCTCGCGGTCGGCAGCTTGCGCTCTGCCAAACTCGCTGTTGACGCCCATCGAACATGCGGTTTGCGCCATGATTGCAAGCCTGCCGCGACGCAGCAATCGGTCCACGACTTGGCTCTTTCGAACGGCGTCATACCCCACCAGCATTACTTACCGGCGACAACGCGTCGAGCATGTTCAATGGCAACGCCGCCAAGTAAGCCGCGACACGACGCCCGTCTCCCCTGTGCCTTGCCACTAATCGCTAACCTCGGCACTGCTACACAGTACCCCCTACAACAGACCGCTCTACAACTGTCTTGAGAGCGACACCCATGCCGCCTGTTTCCTCGCAACCCGGCCAGACGGCCGTGCCCACCCCGAGCGGCATGTCGACATCAGCAGCCGCATCAGGTATCGCTGTCGGTACCAGCATCTCCCCCTCCTCCGAACCGAATCTGCAGGACGCTTTGAATGGGGTCCACCGAGATGGCCGGATTCGCAACCCTGTGCCTAGTAAACTTAAGGGGAAGACCGATGGGTCCAAGGGCAACTTTGGCGTCATGCAAATAGAGGTTTCAGGGAGGACCGAGGCCACGGATCGCGATGCCGAGGCGAAGCGAACCAGCGAGAGCACCGAACTGGCCGCTAAGCGCGCCTTCGAGAACGGCTATGTCTCGTTACGACGAAGCCGGTTCGTACATCTTCCGGACGAGCTTGTAGCCAAGCCGTTCATTCCAACGTCAACACCGGCGCTCCCCCCTGTCCCAGCTCAACGCCACGCACCCTTAGGTCCCGAGGAGACCAAGTCGGAGCAGGCACGCTTGCTGACTCTCTTACGGAGTTTACATCCGGTGCTCGTCGTGGACCAGATATGTAAAGCACTCGCTTTCTTTGGAGGGATCCCCGGAGCACCGCCACCCGCAGCCGGCGGCTTTCCAGAGAGCGCAGAGGCAAATGGGCCGGGTAGTCTTTTCGTTGGCTGGGTTTCAGAGATATTCCCTCGACTGGGTGGGAACACGGCGCCCCAGCCGTTGGACCACACCCGTCAGCTTGACCATCCTCAGCCATTGAAGCGCAAGCGAGGCCGACCGAAGGGCAGCAAAGCCACCAAAGCGCGGAAAGACAAGGGAGTCAAGAAGGGCCCCAATAAGCCCTCTGCATCCGCCGATCGAGGCCACTCGTCCGGTCTTGCAGATGAGAGCTGGGTGGACGTTGACGAGAGTGGCGCAGAAGATGCCGACGATGTCGATGCGAATGTGATGCTCCTCGCGCAAGCCGCAAGCCCCCAACCACAGCTAGGGACTTCCCATCCCAACGCAGGGCCTGTCACGCCTAATCAAGCGCCCGGTGCCGCCAGAACAGCATTACCAGAGGCACCCGCCGCTAACGGCGTGGCAACCACCAGCACTCCCGGCACGAAGAAGAGGGGCCGCCCAAAGGGCTCGAGGAACCGACCTAAACACCCAGTTGTCACCTCCGCGCAAACTCCCGGAACAACATCTCAGGCGGGCGCCCAGCCTTCTCAGGGCCCTGAATATTCCTCGCAAGTCTTTCAGGCGCCTCAGGCAAATCAAACACCACAGACAACGCCGGGTCCAGCGGGGCCACAATCCTTCACAGCGGTGAACTCGGTATTGCCGGCGCCTACAAAAAAGAAGAATGGGCGAGCAAAAGGTATAGGACAAAAGCAACAGGGCCAGGGGCAAAACGAGCAGGTCCCGGCAGCACCAGAGCCACAACAAGGCACCGGTATTGAATCAACTAATCCTGTACCCCCCGCGCAAATGCATGCACCGAGCTATCAGGCGCCGCAGACTACCCAGTTCCCGCAGGCCCAGACTTCGGCGCTCCCCACGCCTCCCACTGCCACCCCAGTTCAAAGCAAGCCGTCCAAAAACTCAAGCCAGAAGCGGAAAAGGAAAGCAGACGGAAATGCCGAGATGCCCCGGCCCACTGTAGAAGACGGCGGGAGCGGTCCAGCGCCCTTGGCGGAGATGAACAATCAAGGGTTGCCCACCGTGCCGAACACGTCAGGGCCACCATTTCCGACCACTGCGCCCCAACCATCGCCCAAACGGCAAAGAAAGGGCAAGGAATCTCGGCAATCGGCGAGGAAGGCAAATGAGGTGACCGGAGAAGCGCCTATCTCTGAGAGTTCGAGTGCTAAGCCAGGGCCGGCTCCCCGGGCTGTCGTAACTCAGGAGCCTGAACCAGAATTGGTTGCTGCAGCTACAACTATAGAGCAACCCGTGCCGTCACTGCTTCAGCCCCACCAGTCTCGGTTTGTGGTGCAGTCGCCTGCAATAGAGAACTTCGAGGTACAGCTTGCTCAGTTCGACCAACAGGCCGAGACCGAGCCGCGGACACTGACCTCACAAAGCGCCGCAAACTCGGCGGCAGTGATGGCCAACCGGTTATCACAACAACATCCACGAAAATTCTCGCACCAACAGCACCAGCAGCAGCACCCGCGTGCTGATTCTGTCGGTCAGGGTCGGTCCCCAAATCCGCAACCGCAAGCACCCAAACCGCAAACCGTGAAGAGCCCACCCATCACACAACAGCAAGCGAGAACCTCTCAATCACACTATAGCCAATATCGCACTTCGGGCTCACAATTTCAGCAACAGAGGCAGCAACAGCAACAGCAACAGCAACAACAAAATCACACCTCTGCGCAAGCGGACCATTTACCACAACAGCCCCAGCAGCAGCAGCAGCACCAGTTTTCAGGAGGACAACAACAACATCATCGAAGCACCCAAGTTGCTTCGGCCCAACAGTATTCGGCAAGCACGTCGCAGCAGCAGTATGGTACGGACCAGCAGCAGCCATATTCGGACCAGCAATATCGTAAAAGTCTAGCCTCACAACAACGCTACCACCAGCAGCAACTGGCGGCCACTTCTTCAGCAGCCACAACTTCGTATACCACTCACCAACCGCAATTCAGCGCCCCAGCCAGCAACGATTTCAGCGCCTCCGATAGCGGCTACCGCAACTCGGCTACGGCTCTGAACAATCCTTCATACACCCAACGAAGCAACCAGCCCACCACCACTGCCACCTTCCGTTCCACCAACACCCACAACGGCCTGCCACAACACTCCCCATCCTTCACCACCCCCAACACCGGCCTGCAGCAGCAGCAACAGCAGCAACAGCAGCAACAACGCTCCGCCAGCACAACGCAGCAGCCCACATCGCAGAGCATGCAGAGCCTCGCCAACGTGCAGTCCTTCTCCGGGAACGCGGCAGCAGCTGCTACTGCCGACTGGAACCTGTTCGACGCCAGCCACCTGGACACGACGGCCGGCCAGCCGGGCGCGATGGCTGCGCTGGGCGGTGCCGGCTACGGCATCAATGCCGGTGGTGGCGGCGGTGGTGGTGGCGGTGGTGGTGGTGGTGGTGTACGAGGGCCCGCCTCTAATAATGGCGCCGCGGCGGCGGCGGCTGCGGCGGCGGCGTTTGCGTCGACGGGGCTGGCTACGTTTGATGCGGCTGGGTTGGGGGGGAGCGGTGGGGAGCGGTATTATGGCGTGGGGAGGCGGTGATGGGGAGGGGGGCGGATGGGTTATAAGGCCGTGTTTGGGTGAGTGGTTGGGTGGTTGGGAGAAGGTTGGCGGCGTCTTTTCTCTCATAATCACAGATTCATTGTTAAAAAAGTTTACCTTGGGCATTTCTGGTATAAAAACATTTGGAGCTTTGGGGGGGTGTGGGTTGGGGATGGGGTTAAGGATCATTCATGGTGGGGGAAGGGCTGCGTGGCTGCATTGGACCTGAGGTCATGTTTCCAATACCTTGTGCTTTTCTTATCCAATTCTTGGATTAAGGTCTGCCTTTTTTGGTTGTGTCTTGTATGTGTTCCCCCGCCGCGGTCTTCTGTTTGGACGGAAGGCTGGCGGTTAGGGAAAACGTAACTGACGGAGGTTATCTGATGAATCATTGACAATATTCGTACTCGGTGTGGCGAACCAGGAGTGTGGCAGCATGTTGGCGTATAACTTTGTCCAGGGAGCCAGCCAGTGAGAGCGGCCGGTACCCATGAATGAATAAATGCTTGGAACTTATGTACATTGAGGATGATGAACAGAAACGGCGCCACGTTCGGAGAGATTACAACAGCACATCCAAGAAGTTGCGAGGCTCATGCATGATGTGATATCAGGACAACGACTACTACTTCCAACAAAGGTGCAAGGAAACCAGTCGATTCAGATGCTACTCTTTATCATGGATCTCCAACTAACCTCCCCACCCATGACCGAGAAGCTGTTCCCCCTCTGTGGTCGCTCCATCGACCCTAGACCGGGTATCATGAATGACTCTCTCTCCCACCGCAGGCATGCCATGCGTCAACCCCGCCCAGTTGCATGGCGAAAAAAAAGATAACAATGATAGGCATCTGACCTATGAATACATTCGCTATGAAACACAAGCAAAGACAAGGCGTACACCCCCGGCTGGGTGGCCTGACAGAATACAGCGAAGGAAAAGGAAACGGTAACCCAATATACACCTGGCTTGCCATGCTGATCTCTGATCCGAGATATCCGCACATCTCGGAAACAATAACAAGATAGAAAGCCCGAACGCCTGTAAATGCCTTTTGTTTCCCAGAAAAATTGAAACTCGACATAGTAAAGAAGGGATTTGATGCCGGTCGGCTGTCGTATCTTCGTGACAGCCTAGGATTCGGTAAAGATGGTGGTCGACAGTTTGTCGATGGAAAAAAGGTGGGTGGGACACGACCCTCGAACGTGCCGCCCAGCCCAGTAGAGGGCTAATAAAAGTGTGTGTAGAAGTATGGTTGTGTGTGACGAGAGGTTAGGGGCATCCCATGGGCTCTTCCTCGATCGCGTCGAGGTTCGGTCGTACCGACTCGGATGCGGTAGTGCCGTAAAGCCACTGGTCCTCGTCCTCAGCGATGTTCTCGCTGATCAAGTCGGTAAATATTTGAGCATTGCGGCGGATATCGCTCGGTCGTTGGACAATCTTGCGGTCCAAGATCATTGCCTCGGCTGTTTCCGACCAAATCTTCCGGAGCCCGGGCAGATCGGACAGGAGCGACTTGTACTCGTCCTTGCTCAAGTTCCCCATAGGCATGCCGGCGGCTAAGCTGGTGCAGAACACCAAGCTCTCCGGTCGTTTGCCTTCGGCAACGCTCGAGGTGCCCGAATTCCGAGATGACGGTGCAGCGTCATTCGAGTTTGTTTTGGTCAAGGTGAGCGATGACTTTTTCCGCTTCAGGCCCAGCATCCCCCGGCGCTTCTTCCCTTCTGGTGGTTCGGCAGGCTCCTTGGCGATGGACGCATACCAAGCATCGACGGCGGCGCGGCGCGCGTTGTATGTTTTGACCTCCCAGATCTTTTCCACTTCCCGGAGACCACCAAGACAAAGAATCGCGACATGTACCTCCTCTGGAGGTTTGTCTCTGAGGTATCCCCTCAAGGATCGCTCCACCCGGCCGACATACGAAGGCGGCCGAAGACGTCTGTCGAAAGATGCCATTATCAGGGGAAAGATTTCGTGGACTTGGTACAGCGTTCGGTCATCGTACATGTTGAGAATTTCGGTCTCGACGGGGTTGACTGTGTAGGGGGTTTGGTGCAGCCCGTAACCGTGCTCGGCGATGTATTTGAGGTGCAATTTCCGGTACGTTTCGAAGAAGTGGAAGGTGGTGAAGACCATCGGTATCAAACGCCGTCGCATTCGTTCCCTTTGTGGTGCGAATTCCCGCTTCTTCTCCTCCGTATTCCTGAAGAACATCTCTTTAGACACCCACTCGCATATCAAATACGACAACTTCGCGGCGACGTGTAACCGATGCCAGATACCGCATAGATAATGGAAATTCAGGGGCACGCCCTCGGGTGCCGGGTAAAGGCGCTTGGCGTATGCGGGCACATGGTGGTCGAGATGATAGCGGGTGATGGGCGTCTCGTTCAGCGACACAAGGGCGTGTAGGGATCTGGATGCCAGCCGTAAATTCAACACGTCGGAGAGCGGGAGCGACGCAATGATCTCGATTTGTAGTTCATTCGGAAGGGCAACAAAGAGCTGATCGAAAGCGGCGCTACGGGATGATAGCGTTCGTTAGTCACAGCGGACGGGAGGGGATATTCAATGGCTTTGCGACTTACGTTTTCCGGGCGCTCGTGGAATGTATCGACGAGGGCCGTTGCTCCTGGAGCTCGGTATTGCTCGCGGTTGCCGCCGGGGAATTCTTGCTGTGAAACTTGGACCTGAGAAACCCGAATGCCTTCTTCTTTTGATCCCCAGATTTGTTTGCTGGCCCCTCTACTTCGGACGGTACTGCTCCCCGAAGGGGTAATATGAACTGTGATTGTGGGAGTCCAGCCGCGGGAGCTGTTGGCGCGGCGGGATTTGCCTGCGACTGGTGGAACTTCTCCAGGTACCGGTCGGACCCGAATTCAGTAATGTGTGCAGGCTCCATCTTTGCTGGCTGGGAACCGGCTAGATAGCCGGTGAGCCAGGGACAAGACAAGCACCTCAATCGAGTACAATGCGCATGCAAGGGTGCGCAACGGGCCTCGCCCAGCTTTACCGGAAGTGAGTCGCCGAGAAAGACTGAGTCGAACTATTCGCAGCAGAAAATAGTCGCGGCTCGATCATGGTGGGAGCATCTGTCTTCGCGGGTGATGTCGGCCGGAACAGATCCGGGGAACTCGTTCGGGCGGCGATTGCGGAAGGTCGGGAGGGGAGGCAAGCGGTGCTCGGGCTGCCGACTTGATCGACCGCGAAGTTCTCAGAAGGGCTCGCGGAAAAGAGAACGGCGGCGAAAGATGGCGCGCGAGTATCTCCTCTCGTCGGCCTTGGTGCAAAGGAAATGGTCGAGGGAAATTCTCGTCAAAAAGGCGCGGGGACAACGAGTGACTGAAGTGGGTGTGGGACGATGAGCGGGTTCCGCGAGTCGTGCGCGGGCGGGCAACTCGGGCGGGATGGGATGATTGAACGAGGGTGGATAGTTGTCGTCGAGAGAAAGGCAAATTCAATCGGTGGCGGCGCCGTCGGGGCACGAATTCGAGAATCACAGAAGCGGCGCCTTTGGGATCGATCGATGCTACGAATGCACGATGTCGGAAGAAGGGACCTGTCGAGAAGTCGGCAACGACAGACAGGAAACCAGGACGGGGACTGTACGGAGAACTGATCGCTGGCCCTGTTTTGGAAGGGTGGGGGGTGCGGACAGGGAGCACACGAGGAGAAGAGAGACGAGAGTGGACACGCCCGGCAAGGGCCGAATTCGACAGAAACCTTGAAGAATGACCCCCAAATCCAGCCAGTGGTGCGCCGGGAGAAAGTGATAAACGGCTCTAGAACCGCGCTGGATGACCGCAATGGGGCCGGTCGGGGGAACGTGAGTGGTGAAGGTTTGGCACTTCTCTCTCCCACTGGCAGCTTGAAAGGCGACGGGCTCGACGGGCGACTGACGGGATGGCGCATCCATGATGGGCCACGGCGGTTTGGCCGGCGTAATAGTGGAGAGACGCTGGAGCTGGGCCACAGCCCAGGCGAAATGGGAGCACACACCTGGAGCAAGTACGGCAAGGCGGGTCACGGCGTGCGAGTGGAGTACCTAGCGTTTGTGGGGTAAATTGCGGAGGACACCTGGTATCCTACTATCACTCCCTCCCGCATATGCGAGACGGGGAATGTCACTCAGGACCCTGAGCGACTGCTCCCGTTTCAATGAGCGTGTCCCAATCGGGCCTGTTCAGTGCTTGTTTTCCGGCTGGGGGAGAGTGCGGGCTGCCGAGCATATCGGGGGTACGAAATACATGTTGGAGATTGATAGATCGGGCTTTCTTCGGTCAAAGTAAACCGTGCTGAGCTACGCTATCGGGACCAGAAACAACGAATCGCCCTAACACTACGGATCGTTCCCGAGTTGCACAACCCCGTGCCAGTTGTCTTGGCTGCAGCTTCATGGGCACGTCGTAATTTAGCCGCAGCCAATGGAAGAATGTTAAAATCACCGAGCGTTGGGTGCATTTCACCGTCCGTCCTTCAGCAGGGGAAAGATCCGTTTTCCAAACCACGACGACGGTCCCTTCCGTGGGGTGACACAACAGTGGTAAAGTGAGCCGCCGACGCCTAAGGTACCCAGCACCAGCGCCATAACAGGATCAGCTTTGAATAGGGACAAACGCAGCTTATCGAGTATTGGCCTCAGAGCTGCACGGACGACCATGGTGTATGGTGTGGCCATTCTTATCACCTTGCTAACATTGAAAAACAAGGCTGAGCACTCTTCATCCGATTTTTGAATTCAGATCTCGAACTGCTCCAGTGACTAATGTCTTTCCCCTCCCAAGCCCTTCGGCTTTTTTTGGTCTTCCCTTGACATTCCAACAGCCAGTCAGTGCGGGTGCCAATCAGCGCGGTGAGCATTTTTGTTGGTTTCGTGGCCGCCGATCTTTCCCTCTCTGTTTCATGGCGCTTGGTGATGCTCACGCCTTGCTCTGGGGGTGCCTTCGAGTCATGTTATCTCTCTGGATGGCGGGATCAAGCGAGAGAAGACGCAACCGAGCCGAAACTGGACCGTTCTCGTGAGGAGAAGGGCTGGCTCTTCTCGGCAGTTGGTATATTAACCCAGGACCATGAAATAGTCCCGTCCCTCCATCCTTAAAGGGGCGGGTTGCTCGCCGAGAAGCCCAGTTCTAAAATAGCGCACAAATTCGCCGCTGGGCGCTTCTCAGTTACCAGGGGATGTGAGAGGCATTTATGTCGATGATGTTTTCGGTCCGAGGACGAAGTTCTCGAATCTCATGACGGATAGTCAAGCCCACGAGGGCACAAGCTTCCTTGTGCCTCGGGCCGCTCTCGAGGGGGGGTCCTTCGTGGCGGGACCGTTTTGCTCGGTGCAATTTAGCCGCGTGCTGGGAATTGGGCTTCTTGCGGCCCTTCTCCGGCCGTTCTTTGTTCCCTTCAGGCCGTTTTGGGGACCTGGTTTTGGTGATTGGGCGGGGCCGACCACCGGTCCGTGAGGCACGCCGTGGAGATCAGTCACTCCCGCCGGGTCCCGAAATCACGGGCTCGGCCGCCTCTCGGTCGTGGAGTTGTTCAAAAACCGCCCCCCTCCTCGGGTCGGGCCCCCGCAATCGTTATTCTTGCCGTGCTCCCTGGCGCTCCCGCGTTCTCTCCACCGATCCAGCCGATGTATCGCCGTGCAGATCCCGGGGAGGATCAGCATGGCGGGCGGGGAGACGCCGAACGAATCAAGCATACCTTGCTATCGGAAGCGGCCTGATCTCGAAATGTGTTGACCAGTGACCCTGGCTGCCGTTCTTGGTGTTTTTACCGGTCCATCCGAAAGATATGCCGTTACCCACAGGACAACCTACAGCAACCAAGCTGGTATCCGCTCAATCATTACCTAGTCTTTCCGCTTTCGTTAGCCCCGATCTACGCAAGATTCAATCGCTGAATATGGTTACCATGGGTGGTAGTCTCATGAAATGAGGAGATGGGCCAGGCAAGCAATGAACCAGCCCGGAAGAACGCGACTGACAGCCGCTGACATGATCGTCCACAAGAGAATCGCGACCCATGGCCAAAATTGGACGAAAGCGGATGTCAAGTCACAACCATGCCGCCAGAGAATCCAGGGCGCATGTTCGGGCTCTGTGTCTGAGAAAAGACTCTCAAACGCGCCGTGCAATGCAATACTGGCATTCCAGCGTTATCGATATCGAGTTGGAATTTTGCATCATCCAACCCGATGGATGCCGAAACGCCCAGGTGCCAAGCATCTGCTTTCGACCTCATAAAACCCTATTTTTGGCAACAGCATTGAAGGCGTTCGTGCATGTGGAGCGCCCCTCGTCACGTTTCCCCCACTCACAAGGCAGAGAGAAGGAATTTGAGATCGAAGCGATAACATGACGTCCATCTCCGGACATCCAACTCACCAACACTACAATCGTGCAACGTCTCGATGGATGGTCGCTCGCTAATTCTAACCATCTGCATGCAGGTAGTTAGTTACCTACCTCCACAAAAATAACTATAATGCCCTCTAATCGCGGCTGGAAATGCCAGGCTCACTTAACTCATTATTGCGTTGCATCCAGGTCGCCGATCGAGTCGGGGCGCAGGCGAGGTCGGCAGCCAAGACATGGAACCGAATCGAGGGCTCCCAATCGTTTCGTGCCCTCGGTGGTGCCCTTGCTCCCCTCTCGCATTGTTCATACCGCCCGTCGTAAGCTTTGTCCCCTTAGTTACTCCCATGCGCCAGTCACAGGCGTCAAACCGCATGCTTTCCGGGCTGGTCCACCCTCCCGGATCGGATGGCAACGTTCGGGCAAGTCCCAGGAGTCGCCGCGCCCAGGGTCCCCGCGGTTTGTTTGTGAGCAAAAAGAACCCGGAAGAAGTGCGATCATCATCGCGGGGTTGTTTAGCCCTTTCTCTCTCTAACATCCTACCTAACTCCCTACTATGTTATTATTCACTGCTTCAAGTTCGCTCTCATCTTGTTCAACAACCTGGTAAATGGGATGCGTTCTTAATTTCCAGAACGTGGTCATTGTCTCTTGAGCCCTAGGGTCTGGCTCTTCCCTTTCTGAAAATACTTTTGTGCCTCCCCCGCTTCCGCGTCGCCCATCTCAATTATTGTCGTCTTGAAGCCCATCCAAGGGCTGTTATCTCCCAGACTGTTGCTCCCCCGGGTCGGTCCTTTCCCCAGTCAAAGTACCGGGGTCTCAATGTCCCTCGCAGCGGGACAGGCCTGTGTTTCATATTAGCCTACACCCGGGCGTCCACTTCCTCGGCGACTGTCACCCCTCGCAGAGCATTACCTTGTCTGCGGCTGGCTACAAGGCTGCATGCCTAGGTGGCTTTGTTCCTCTCACTCGGCGCGACGACTAGCTAGTTGGTTTGGCTCTCTGCCCGCTCGGTCGTGTTTCAACCGACCGAACCCTCGGGCTTCCCTGCTTTCAAACTGGTTTCACCACCCGTCCCAGTAAGATCAAACGGGAAGGGTAGCAGGAGGGCAAACTACCTGGCCACTACGAAGTACATCACATTCTCCAATACTGACTCATAGCCGTCACATCGACACTACCATTATACACTCACACACGACCAATCCCCCAGTGCGAACACAGCTGGACCATCCACTAGGTCTAGCCACCCAACCCGTTTCCCCCCTTCCCTGGCGCCGCCACTTCAGCACTTGGGTCTACTGACCCTCGCCCTGGCAAGCCATGGCAATCACAGGCAAGCAGTCTCCTGCGCCTGAGCCGTCCGAGCCTCTGGACGTGGTCGAAACACCAACCTCGCCATCCTCGAGCATCGCCCGCTCGCGCTTTGAGTTCGAGACCGACAAGCGCAATGAGGGCACCAAGATCCTCATGGTCGAATGGGACGATCCGGGTCCGGGGCATGGGGACGCTTCCGGGACGGGGAGCGGGAGGAACGACTGGGAGGTATCGTGGGAAGGCAAGGGGGCAGTCCTCCCGGTCTGGGATGCCGGCTCCGAAATCGACGACAACATACACCGCGTGTACTTCCTTCTCCCACCGGGGTCTCCCGTCCCATCACTTATCGACATCACACGCCGGGGCGCGAGCCGCGGAGCCAAGGACGGGACCGGCGACATCCTCAGGACGACACCCATGCCCGCCATCTTCCCCGCCGGGCTGACGAGCAAACAGGACGCCGGCCTGCGCGGCGTGCTCCACACGATATGGGCCAAGCGGCGCCTGGCCGAGCTGCAGGCCGAGATCACGGCCGAGATGAAAGCCAACGGCGAGAGTGTGGGGCTCGAGATGGCCATGCAGGAGCGGCAGTGGATCGTCGACCACTTCGGCCTTGCCCCCCACCCGGCCCTGCCCCAGCCGACAAAGCTCCATATCCCGCAGAGCTCGGCCGGCCCGGCAAGCCCAAGGAGTCCGTTGGGTGGGAGACTAGGCGAGAAGCTCAGGGGGCTGAAGCTCGCGACCAGCCCCGCAGAACTAGCCGCTGCTAGTCAAGGTATGTTGCGTGCTACATCTCCTTATCCTCGTTGCACCGGTTTAGAAGGGGTTGGAGTGAGACACATGTGAGAAGTGGAGAGGACGGCGCGAGCCTGTCACTAACTGCCCCAATAGCGGCGAAGAGCGCCGAGGCGCCACGAGTGCAGCATCTGATCACGTCGGTCGCTCCGTCGGCCGCAGCACCAGGTTCAAGCGGCGGGGGCGTCGCTTCGCTAGATGCTATTGTAGGGGGCGGGGCAACACCAGCCGCCGCGGTGGGCAAGGTTGGAGGGGGGGATGACGCAACGGAGGAGGACCTATTCGCCCTCCCAATGAGCCCGCGTAGCCCGGAGATGAAGCGCAGCCCGTTTAGTATCCTATAGATGCGGATAATGTATACCCGTGGTTACTGGGGGCTGTCACCGGCGCCTGGGCCCACCCACATATTCCTTAGAATACAGGTGCCGCGCGAGCTGGCTATGATGAAGGGGTTTTGAAGATTTGAGGGGGCTAATGGATGGAGAGCCCGAGGTGCGCGCGGCACCCTCGGCTAGGGGACGGGGGCGAGCAACCTTGACTGTATTCTCTTTGATATACATACAACGGTGGGCACCACATAATAAATGTGAATTGTTAGTACTCACATTCACTGGTCTAAACTTGCACCCAAGACTTGTCTTGCAGGGTGTTGCCTCCCCAACATCCAACATACCGTCACTTCATTGCCATTCCCACATGATATATCACACCACCAACCTCCCATCTGGCTAGGTACCTAGTTACAGTCCCTTTCTCTCACCCACAACCCAGCCCGACACCACCAGCCCAACAAACAAAACCCTCCCCTTATCTCCCGACCTAATCCAGTCCAAAACCCACCGTTTATCCACCCGTTCCTCACCTCCACCCCCCAACCCTCCCCTCATCCCACCTCTCCCTCCTCTCCCACCTCAAATAATACAACTTCCTCACCTCCCTATACCTCCTCACCCACTCCGCAACCTCCCTCTCCGACGCCAACCCCCCCTCCCCCCCACCAATGCATGGTTATGGAAACACACGGGCAGGAAGAAGTAAATATTGGGTAGCTGAGGTGGGTGTTGCGGCGGAAGGGATTGTAAGGGCAGGGAGAGCTTTTTATCGATTGTTTACGAGGATGAGCACGAGTCAGGGGATTTTCTTCCCCATGCAGTTGGCGTTATTTCTACGTCACCAACGCGCGGGGCCGGAGGCTATCCTCATCTATCCCCTTTGTTGGGGTCGGTGGCCTGTAAGAAAGACTTATCTGGATGCATGGATAACATACCCACCGAGAAATCTCTCCTGTGCTAGTGTACTCGCCATACTGGCAGAAACAGAAAAATCATCAACCAGGACCGCATAAAACTGCCCCCAAGTCAAACAGCCTAAGATCAAAAAACGAAAGATAGAAGTTAGAC
>NT_165976.1:2246893-2303771 GCF_000143365.1 Chaetomium globosum CBS 148.51
AACGATGCAAGCACTGCGGCAGTGCACATACTCCGCCAGCGGTAGTCGTCACCAGTCCTCTGTCTTGGCAGTCGTTGTCAAACCGGAATGGTCGGCAGTGCGGAGGGTCCGACACTGGGCGGGACCCATGGCAAACAGTCGTTCGTCGGGTGGTTGCTGACAAGCTTCGGAGACTCGGAAGGCTCCGAAGAGGGTGGGCACCCATCATGCCAAGAGGTCGGGGGCTGGCCTTGTATCACACAGAAACAGGACGTATGGGGTGCAGTTTCGAGAGAGATCCGGGACCCTGTTTCCCGAGCCTTCTTTCTGCAGGGGCGATGGGCCATGGTGCCGTTCTTTGACCACAAGCGTCATGTCATCCCCACGGTGACGGACCCCTTCACGCCCTTATCATCGGGCTCCAGAAGCAAAGGGAAAACTATAAGACATCCCGCGCCGATATTGCAAAGGTCGTTGGGCGCAGCGGAATGCTAAGGGCTTTGATCAACAAATGTAACTGCTTGGCGGGGTGTGCGAGTACATTGTAGCCTGTTGACTGTCGTGTTGTTTCCTTCTTTTACTCTCGTATCAGTATCTCGGGAATTTGTGATAAGTGAAAGAGTGGCTGGTGGGTGGTTAGATATTGAAGAGTTGTTGAAGATTGGATCACTCAAGATGGTCGTATGTGATGAGGAAGTGGGGACAAGGAGGAGGCACACGCAAAGCAGCCCCATTTTTGTTACGTGCTCAGCTGCCGCGAGTTTCTCAAATCTTCTAACAAACGAGTAAACGTGCAGAGTGACAACAGCACTTGATACAATGTGAATTTCAAAATTACCGCTAATGCCACACGCTCTAGGCACGATCAACAACGTTACTGCTTGACACTCTTCATGTTCCAGCCTGGCGGTTTTGCCAAGAGCTCATGACTTTTTGAATAAGCAGAGTGACTGCTCACTACTCAGCCGACAACGGCACTGGCTGAACTTTGCAAAAGGTGATAGAAAAATGGTACAGAAAAGCAGTGTCTTTTTCCAGCCTTTTGTTTAGGACACCTGACGAAATAAAACTGGTCTAAGCTAGGCTACTTCTTGCTTCGCATAACATAACAACCACCAAACCCTGTGACAGAGAACGCTGATCCAGCCTAGGAGTCGAGCTGGACATAGTTGGCGGGGAACAGACCAGATGCCCCATTGTAGTGGCCGAACCACCAATCCTCATCTGGGAAGTCTAGGTCTGTGATCGTGGCCCCTTCAGGGAAGCTCAGCTCTGCGGTTGATTGTGTCAGCATCATAATTCGGTGGGGCTTAGGACTCGGTTGCCGAAGGAATACATACCGTTGTCTTCTGCAGCCTCGTAATCGAATTGCGCCGTCGCCGTGGGCCCGGCTGGGGCGGGCTGAGGCTCCTCCGGTTGCACTGCTGGGGCGGGCGCGGGCGCGGGCACGGGCGCCGGCGGTGGCGGGGCGCCGGCCCCCTCGTCCTCATCAACCAGTTCGACGTAGTTGCTGGGGAACAGACCGCTCTCGCCCTGGGCGTTGGTACCCATCCACCAATCGTCATCGACCATCTCAATGTTAGTCACATACTCGCCCTCCCGGAGCTCAATCTCGTTGTCCTCGGCCTTCTCGTAATCGTACTGGATCAGGGCCCGCTTGCCACCCGTCGCCTCGGGCTCCGCGCTTGCTCCGCTATCTGCTGCGTGGGCTATGGCCCCCCCGGCAATGGCCCCGCCGGCAACGCCAGCGGCCGCAGCGACGGCAACGGCGGCAGCCCGAGGATTGTGGGTCTCGCGCTCAGCCGGAAGCTGCTCTTCCTTGGGGACCTCCTGAGGAACGGGAACGGGCCGGGGAGGAAGGCTTTCGGCCGCGGGCTCAATGTCAGGCGCAGCGCTGCGGGGCACCGGCATCGCGACTCGCACAGGCGACGGCTCGCGTTCCTCGTAATTGCGGGACGGGATAGAGGGCGGGGGCTGCTCTTGCTCTTCCTCTTCCTGATTCTCAGCTGCGGGCCGGGACGGTAGGCCGGGAAGAGCGAAGCCGCCAGGAGGAGGCCGGTTACCCATTGGCGGGGGTGGCGGGGCCGATTCCTCCTCGTCGCGAGCAGCGGCGTCTGGGGCGGACCTTGCTGTGGTGCCCATCGGCGCGGCGTCCTTGAACTTGTCGCGCAGCGCAGAAATACTGCCGCCCGTCGTCGCGGGCTGCTGCTCTACCTCCTGCTCAAACTGCTCGCCTTCTACCGTGTCTTGCTTCTCCACACCGCCTCGGCCAAAGTTGCTGGTATGTACCGGCGCCCAACTCTTGCCTGAATAACCGCTCTTCCACTCGCTGCCGCTCTTTTGGGCCGTAATCGGGGTTGTCACAGCCGGGGACGGAGAACCGGTGGTCGCGCCGCCCTGCTTTGCCTTCTTCTCAGCCCATAGCTGAGCCGGGGTCTTGCCGCCTTGATCGGCAAATGTCCGGCTGGCGGCGCCAACAGGTGGCGGGGCGGGGGTCGCCGGCGCACCAAAGCCCAGGCCCCCCGGAGTCGGAGCCTTGGTACCGCTGAAGGGGGTGCTCCCAAACTTCTTTGCAACCTTGGGTTTCGGTAGCTCGGTAAGACGTTCCGAAGGTGTAAAAGCAGCACTTCTCTCGGCAAGACTCTTTGGCGCGGGTGCCGACTCTTCTTGCGACTCGGCCGGGCGTTGCGCTTTGGCTCGGATGGCGGCAATATCGACCTTGCCTACGGGTTCGTATGCGCCTTTCACCACGGTGGGGCGATCATCCTGCTTCGCCTGCGCCCTGAGCGAAGCAATATCAACCTTACCCACGGGCTGGTACCCCCCTCCGACGATATCACTCGGCCGGTTGTCTTGGTTTGAGGATCCGTTAAACCGCGAGTCGTCATTATTCTTCCTCAGGCTGGCAATGTCCACCTTCGTCGGCTTATAGGCAGACTCGACCTTCTCAACCTGGGTGCGTGTGACCGGGGGTGCGTCCGCACCCCAACCGTCGTCGTCGGTATTTCCTTGCCTCCGGGTACGAGCAGCGACGATCGGGTTGAAGGAGCCTCCAGACCCAGATGTTGTCGGGGTGAAGACGGGTTTCTTGGCAACCGGAGGCGGTGCCGCCGGGGCTTGTGTGGACGCCGCCCCCGCCGAGTATTTGGCCCCGGACGCGTCCGCCACCTTCTGGACGATGTCTTCGGGAACGACGTCGGCGTCGGAGCGTGCTGTGATCTGAACATGATAGCCATGCAGAATTTTGGAGACGGCGGAAACATGGCTTGTAAAGTACCCCTTGGTGCGTTCGGGAACCCCCCCGCCACACCAAGCGATCAGGACATTCTTGGGAAGGCCGGAATTCGGGTCTTTGACTCGGACGAACGCGAACTGGATACGGCCTTCGCTGAAGTCCTCGACGAGATCGGCGAGCTCGCCCTCTGCACAAGAAGCTGGGTTAGCTTAACCTAACACACGCGGTGTAAAGAGTGCCTGTTGTTTCGTGCGGCGGTCTCAGAGGCGAGCGGGGGTTGCGTCAGGGCACTTACCACCGGTGGTTTCGACCTTCAAGACGCTCTCCTTCGCGCCAGTATTCTGAAAGGCATTCAAGAGCGGCGCTTGCACTGTAAAAAGTGCCCACCGCGCCGCAGTCGGAGACGTCGACGAGAGGGCGGGGCCATTGATGACGCCTTGGTAGCTGCTCTTGATCGAGGGGCCGTTCGTCGATAGATTTAGCGACGCCATTGTTTCGCGCGATCCGGGATCGATCGCTTCTCTGTAGGGATAAGTATGAGGATCGAGAAAGCAGGATTGTTGACTCGGGATCGGTGGTGGACTTGGGCGCTCGACGACAGAGGATAACCTGAACTGGGCGGGAGTGGGGAGGGAGCTTTCCAGCGGACGTCAAAGAGGCTGTGGGCTGTGCAGGAGGAGCTCCCAGGATCTTGGCAGCGCTTGGCACCCAGGGCGCTTTCATGGAGCATGGATACGCGGGGATTCGTTCATTTTCGGCCTTGAAGCGGTCAGTTACGATCCCAATTTCGAAATCAAACAACCACCACTGAAAGCGTTCTACGGTGATACCTGGTGGCCGGAAGCAATGGAACTAGGTCCGTTAGGCAGTATTATTGTTAAAGTTCAAATTGACTAACTGAAACCCCTTGGTTACACCGAACAAACATCATGCCGTATCATCGTTACGTGACCGTTGAGAAGTTAATACACAACTTAAACGACCCCTCGCGCACCTACAACCCAAGCAAAGCACCCCGATTTATCCAATTGAGCACCCATTGCTGGCGGCGATCTCTCTTCGCTGTCAAATTAACAGCACTCCATACAGCACTCGCAACATTCCGCGCAACATTCGCAGCCCTCCTCGCAAACGAAACAACAGCACAAGGCCGCCAAGCAACCCTTGAGGCAGCCCCCACCGCCACTATTCTGCTTACGCGGCTGCTCCTGATATTGCATTTGACCCTGGGGAGGGTAATGGTAGCCTTGCGGGCCCGGTGCTGGTCCGGGATACGCCTAGCGAAATGAGTTGACATCAGCAGATCTGAGGGCAGGGCAGCAGGTCGCCGACTTGGTTCGAGGGGACAAGTCACTTACAGGTTGAGGATGTTGGGGATACTGCTGCGGATACGGCCCTGGCGCGGGGGCGCCGTAGCCCTGCGGCGGCGGGCTGTTGTAGCCCTGCGGCGGGCCTTGCTGGTAATACTCTTGGGCCGACATTGCCAAGCACCGAGCTCTCGAGAAGATAGATTCGTGCAGTAAGGGTAGGTATGTATGGATGTCGGGTACTACTGTCCTAGTATACGCAGTTGTACGCGCGTGTAGATCGGGGAAACGAGATGATGTCGGGCGCCAAGATCTTGGCTGCTGGCAGGTCTGATTTTGGACGGGTCGGGGGAGACAATTGGAGGCGAGCGAAGAAAAAGAAAAAGTGGGCGATCCAGTTGAGTGGCTGAGAAGGGGCCTCCGTTGCCGTTTCTTGTGCAGCTGAAATGCTGTTGATAATTGGTCCGGCCAAATCCGGCTGGGGCTTTTCACGGCGGGCATGTCGCAGCTGGGGAAGAAACGGCCGGCGTCATCGGTATGTGAAGTCCCGGCTCTGAGTTCCTGGCAAACAATCTCAAACTAAGCCGAATTTGATGATACCTAGGCAGTACGAAGTACGTCCTACATGAAGATTCACAAGGTCGACTAGACTTGCGGTGGACTGGTCTCAAACTGCGCACCCACCTAACCGCCGGTCCCCGGGTAGGGTCCATATCTTTGCATTTGCTTGTGACACTGGTTGTTGATTGATTAGTAGGAAAGCTGGATTGCGTGGATGAGGCCGCTGAATGGCGCAACTGGCCTTCGGCCAATCATGGCCCCGAGCCCGGAGCATGCGGGGTCCCGATGGAATGGATCCGTAATCGGGTGGGAGAAAGTCGACGGCGGGGTGCCCGCCAGTGGCGGTTGTCGTCGAAGCTTAAACACCCAAACAAAAAATTGTCAAGAAAGGCAGAAGAAGTTGGTCGACACAATTCACCGCATCCTACCAAAACCCATCACCTCGATTTTGGGGTTCCATCAGCGCCCACACGAAGTCTCTCAAGCCGAAAACCCGACACGCTTTCGTTGCCGCTTCTGTTATCCCAACTCGAGTCGGCTTATCACTAAGCTCAAGCTCTCACCATGTCTAATATCGAAGAGATCACCAGCGTGGTGGCTTGGGAAAAGCACATATCGTCGTTGCCGACATCCACGCTTCTAATCGTCTCGTTTCATGCACCATGGGCGGCGCCGTGTGCGCAAATGGCAACCGTGCTCTCGACGCTGGCTAGCGAATACCCCGCCACCGAACCGCGGTCGACTTCATGGGTGAAGATCAACGCCGAGGAGCTATCAGATATTAGCGAAGCCTACGACGTGACTGCTGTTCCATTCCTCGTCCTCATCCGGAACGGCGAGGTGCTCGAGACGGTGAGCGGGAGCAGTGCGGTCAAAGTGCGAGAGGCTATTGAAAAGCACGCGAGCAAGGCGGGGGCAGCAACCACTACCAACAATGGTGCCGCGCCGGCACCCGGGCTCGGCGAAGCGGAGGTCAACACAGAGGAAGACCCAGAAAAGAAGAAACAGGAACTCTTTAGGCGCCTCGGTGATCTCGTGAAAGCGGCACCCGTCATGCTCTTCATGAAAGGGACACCGAGCGAGCCCAAATGCGGCTTTTCGCGGCAACTGGTGGCGATCCTGCGCGACAACGCCGTCAAGTACGGCTTCTTTAATATCTTGGCCGACGATGAGGTGCGGCAAGGTTTGAAAGAGTTTGCCGACTGGCCGACCTTCCCGCAGTTGTGGGTGGACGGCGAACTTGTCGGTGGGCTTGATATCGTGCGTTATTCTCGATTCTACTGCTTGAACCTTGTGCGTACGTATGCTGACATCCGGGCAGGTCAAGGAGGAGCTGGACAGTAACGCGGATTTCCTGAAGCCGTATAGTGTCAAGGCAAATGGCGATACCTCGGCCGTAGCGGCTTAAAGCATTTTGGTCAAGAAATACCAGGCCAGACACCCCGCATGCTGCGTGAGGGGAGTGTGCCCTGTGGTTCTGTCTTGGGTGCGCCAGAATCACGCTAGGGTACCTCCGCCGCGCCTGGACAGCATTGTCCAATCGGGCTTACCAAACCACTCACACGATTCGCGGTTGAGGAGGATCGATGTTTTCTTGCACCGAGAGGAGAGACTGACAATTGAACCCACGGGTATCCCCGCAGCGGAGCGGAGAGGCGTGGCACACCGTATGACTCATATCACTTTATTGGGATGAGCTTGAGAGCTGAATAAGCCAACAAAATGTTCCCATGTGCTCCTCTGAACTTGTTGGCGAGTTCTTCGAATGTTGTTCGCAGCCAGCATGGAAGCCTCGTGGCACCCATGCTTCCGGCGTTTGTAATCGGTGTTATGTACGAAGTACATCGGTACCCAACAACGAGAATACCGAGAATGTCGGATCTGACCCCAAGGTTGGGCCAGCCTCCTTGGTCGAGAGGTGCACTGACTGGCATGATCGCTTCCGGCTCTCTCGCCCTTTCAATGCCCAAAGACAAAAAGTGTTAAACCACCTGTTTGGTACCTCACAATCTTCTAACAATTCTTTATTTCAAGTTTCCGACCTCTAAATTACATAGTATTGAACTCGGTTTTCGCCTTGCAAGACGTCAAACGTTACCTATCAAAGCCGAGCGCAATAGTAAACTACCTACATAAACGGAGATCTGCCCATCTTCCGCTTGCATCAAAGCCCAGCCAACCTCCAACACCCCCAACGCAGCCCCACCAAGGCCTACGCACGGGGCCCCCACTAAGCATCATCTCACCGCGAGCAGGCTTCCATCGCCAACATCATCATCATTCACGACGTCAAACCTGGTGTTGAGGCATCGTCTTGGAACGATCCTGATCGCAACAGTTTACGTTTTTATATTTCTCACTTTTCTGGTCGCTAAACTTAATCGTCCCAATTGCACGCGTCAATTTACCGCCCCCATCCAATACAGCGGCAACCCGAAACGCCCCTTTCAATTCGTACCTCGCTTCGCCTCTATCTGGGCATCTCGGGTGTTCCCAACTTGTCGGAACATTCATCTAGCTCGGCCAAATTCTTCGTGGACGACTCGCGCGGTTCCAATCACACCTCGGCGATACTGTAGCTCCCAAGTTTATTGCGCTGTGTCCAACTCGCTGCTGGATTTGAAGATCTCACTGGGTGTACTGGTCCCTGCTGCCCGAGCGAGCAGAGCGGGACGTTGTGTGTGGATCGACAAGAGGCCGGAATCTGCAGTGTTGGTTTGCGAAGCTTGAGTGGACCCGGGCCAAAACCTGCAAGGGAAGCTTGTTAGAAGGGTGCGCGCCAGCTCAGGGGGCTGTACTCGACGAAGACGCATTGTCTATTCGAGTAAAAGCCGTGATAATCGGTGGTGATCCGATCCGCCAAACTCGCGTTTACGTTCTTCTCTTCGCGCGCCCAGCATGACGCCCACACCGCCTTCGGCGACCACTTCATCGACCGGTCGGTCGCCTGAACCGCAGTTTCGCGTCGTCCGTAAGAGAAACCGAGTGCCTCTCAGCTGTTACCCGTGTCGGACAAGAAAGTGAGCTGTTTTCAAGCATGTTATCTCCCATGCCGCCCGTTGCCGTACAGCCAGCTGACGAGTGCCCAGGTTGTAAGTAGTCATCTCGAGGGATGGTGCGGATTCCCTCACGTCACGCCACTAACCCGCCTTCCAGAAAATGCGACAGGTCTCACCCATGTAGCAACTGTACCAAGCGCGAAGGGACAGGTACGCTTTCCTGTTCCTACGCCGCACCCGTCTCTCGCAGGAAAAACCAGAACCAGGGAGAGCCGACTCCGGACGACATGCAAAACCGTATCGACAGATTGGAGGGTCTTGTATTATCCTTGATGCACGGCGGGGCCAATGTTGATGCGCCCTCTTTGCCTGGCGGTTCTTCCATCTCGTCTGGCGGCGCTGGTTCCGGTGCCTCGCCTTCTACCGCGGACAGCAGCTCACTACCAGCAAAAAGTAGAGGGCACGACGACGAGGGCGCGATGCAGGATGACGACGAAAGCGACATTGACGACGGGCTCGCCAAGTCCCTTGGAGTCCTGAAAATGGACCCAGTTCGATCAAAGCACGTGTATCTCGGGGAAGAGCATTGGCACACCATCTTGAGCGATATTGCCGAAGTCAAGAATTACTTTGCAAGCCATAAGAAGGAGCTTGAGAATAGCTACGAGAAAATCCGGCTAGCGAAGCCCGAGGTCTCCAGCCAGCCGCCGAGTATACTCTCGGGCGTCGCCCCTGCGAGCGAGGTCGAACTTCGGGCAGAGTTGCCGCCCAAGTCGACGGTCCTAGCCTTGTGCGGGAGGTACTTCAACTCAATGGATAACGCTGCCAACATCCTGCACGGCCCGTCATTCCAGCAGCAGCTTCGAGACCACTGGCAAGACCCGTCCAAGACGCCCATAATGTGGTTGGCCCTATTGTACGCAGTCATGTGCCTGGCCTTGATGAGCTACCACAAGGCGGGGGACGAACCGGCCGAGTTGAAGGGCAGGGTGCTTGAGTTGGCGCACGAGTACCGGTTGAGAACGGTGCAGTGCTTGAATGTCGGCGACTATACAAGGCCGGCGCAATACACCGTCGAGGCTATGATGCTCTACACCTTCTGCGAGTACTCGACTCGCTTCGATGCCGACTTGGGCATATGGATCATTGTATCCATGGTAGTGAGGGTTGCTATGAGGATGGGCTATCACCGAGATGGCAAGTCGTTTCCAAACCTCACCCCCTTTGAGGCGGTATGTTGCCCCCCTTTCTGTTTCCCTCTGTCCCAGCATTGTGTCTCACTGCTGACGCCACCTGAACTTTAGGAAATGAGACGTAGGACCTGGTCTTTCGTGAGGATGATGGACATCTTCTATTCGCACCATCTATCCCTGCCGAGCATGATCTCGGAACACGACTGCGACACCGAGTTGCCCCACAACATCTACGACGAGGAATTCGGCCCAGACACGAAAGTGTTACCGGCCTCCAGACCTAACACTGAACCGACACCAATCAGCTACATGGTGTCCAAAGTCAAGCTGTGTTTCCACCTCGGCATCATTCTGCAGGCCACAAGTCGGGTAAAGGACCAGGTACATTACGACGATATCCTTCGGTTTGATGCCAAGTTGCAGGACATTCGGGCTGAGCTCCCGCCTCACTTGAGGATGCAGCCGCTCGACAGCTCAACCCCGCTGACGTCGGTCATGGCCCGCTTCCACCTGGATGTTCTCTATCTCAAGATCATCTGCGTGCTGCACAGGAAGTACATACCGCGAGCGAGAAACAACCCCAGGTATGCCCACTCACGGCGCAGTGCAATCGAGGCGTCGCTGGCAACGCTACGGCATCTGGCGACTCTGCATCGGGAGTCGCAACCCGGCGGGCTCTTGTATTCTATTAAGTGGTTCTTCAATTCGGTCACGACCAAGGACTTCCTCCTTCCTGCCATGCTGGTCGTTTCGGACTTGCATTTCGATAACGCATGTCCGCAGACGTCGGGGCAGCCTGACGCCCAGGGCTCAAACTTTTGGACAAGAGAACAGCGCCAAGAGATGATCAACAGCCTGGAGCTGACAAGGGACATATGGAAGGAGCTGTCCGACGTTTCGATTGAGGCACTCAAGGCCTCCAATGTCCTTGAGATTATGCTGATCAAGATCAAGAGTCTTGGGGGGGCGGACGGACCGACACGTGCTTCAGGACCTCGTGGGTCCGGTGACTCGACAAATTTGCAGCCAGGGCAACCAGGGCACTTAGGGGATATGGGGCGAAGCATGCACTCAGGTGCAGCGGTGTCGGGGTCCTCCACGGCTTACAATGGGGCTCAGTCCTCCATGGGCTCGAATGGGTATGGGGCCCTCAATATGGGCATGGACGTAGGAATTACAGGCACAAATTCCGGGGGGATGGGGAGTGCCACTGCACCGAACTTCGCCAACCCCATGCTGGGTTTTGACAGCGTACAATCCCCACTGACCATGTTCGATAACATGGCGAGCAGTACCCTGGACTTTCCAGACCACAGTTTCGACTGGGTGAGTCCTCCCTGTGCTCTTCTATCTTAGCAACTCATTCTCGTTCCCCGCCCCTGCTAACCAGCTGTATCCAGGAATCGTTTGAAAACTTTACCCACACTGCAAATTGGGGAAGCGAGTCCCTCCAGTTCTTTCCTGGCAACCCGGACCAGCAGCAACAACAAGCGTCGCAAGATGGGACTCAGTTTCCCTATAACCTGGATTTAGCGGGGCCAAGTTGAAAACGTGGAATCGAGATTGCGCGGAGACCTAGTGCTATAAATGAGACCTTGATATTGGTCCAAAGGGAAGGGTAGAGAGAGAGAAAGGCCGGAAAGGGCCGGGGTACCCTCCACTTCGCGGTGGTGTATGTTGGGTTCGTTTCCGGCGTGTATATCAGAATACCAAACACAACCCCTTCTCACTCATTGCGGAAGCGGATATTCAGTCTACTGCGTAGCGCCCGCCTTAGGGCCACAGTTCTCCGCGCCGGGTCAATCATGATATGTTTGGTACGCGCGCTAGAAGATCCCCCTCCTATGGCGGCTGCCCTGAAGATCTTCGCCAGTGCATTCGGCCCTTTTATACATACCGCCGAGATGCGGTCCTGCGGGGCCCCGGACGGCACTTGGGCCGCCCGGGATCTCCGAGGATTGCGGGGAGCGGGTGGGATCGCCGGGCGTGGTACACGGAGTCGCATTGCCTGTTTCGGAAGTCTTCCGTAGGGAATAGACTGTAACACTGGTACTGTCCTTGCTCGCTCGCTAACTCCTAGCATGTGAAAAGCACCGTGGTTGGATCTGGACGGCCCGACTCAAGTTAGAGAATTGCTGCAGTGTTGGTCAATCTTGCCTTGTTTGCTGTGTACAGCCATAGCGGGTGCCTTGATACATGTAGTTGGGTGGGGGTTTAGAAGCTGTAGGACCTCGTTGCGATCTATAGCCATTGCTACGGGGCACCTCACGATGATGAGGTTCGCTATATGAAGCGCCATTCACTGTACCAAGCCTGGCCCCTTCAAGCAAGAAAGCCATCATCTCCCCATTACTTCCCACCCTTCACATTACTTCTACCCCTTCCCTAACAATCACTACCACCGCCACCACCACCAACCAGCACAATGCGCCACCCACTCCTAGCAGCAGCCGCAGCCCTCTGCACCTCCCGCATATCCGCGCTCCCCGCCGCCTCCTGGCGCTCCCAATCCATCTACCAGGTCGTGACGGACCGCTTCGCCCGCACCGACCTCTCGACGTCCGCGCCCTGCGACCCGGCCGCCCAGGTCTACTGCGGCGGCTCCTGGCGCGGCCTGATCGCCAAGCTAGACTATATCCGCGGGATGGGGTTCACGGCGGTGTGGATCTCGCCGGTGGTGGCGCAGGTTGAGGTGGAGGGGGGGTTGGCGGATGGGTGAGTCTCCGTCTTCTCTCTGTTGCTGCGTTTTCGTTGTGGTGCTTTATGGGGGGTTGGTTATTTTGTGCTGACTTGGCTGGCGGCGGTTGTTGTAGCTCGTCGTATCATGGGTATTGGGCAAAGGATATCTGGGCGCTGAACGCGGCGTTTGGGGATGAGAATGATTTGGTGGAGCTGTCGGCCGAGTTGCATGCGAGGGACATGGTGAGTGAGCCCGGGCATTCATGCCCATGCCCTGTGTGATCTACCGTTGGTGGATTGCTGATATGGTTGATGTCGCCAGTATCTCATGGTCGATATTGTTACCAACCATATGGCGTACGTGGGCTGTCGCTCGTGTGTCGACTACGGGCAGTTCAACCCCTTTTCATCGGTATGTTTTGGGCTGCCGTAACGTTGAGAGTGGGCGTGAGTTGTTGACTGACAGGTGGCAACCGCAGGCCTCGTACTACCACTCTCCCTGTCCTATTGACTACGACAGTCAGACATTGGTCGAGGTGTGCGTACTTCCCGCTTGATAATACGATGGTATTATGGTATAACTGACGCTGGTTTAGGTGCTGGCAAGGGAGTGACGTTGTCAGGTAGGTTGTGTTGTCCCCATACATGTCTCATCAGTACGTCCAAGCTAACTAGAGCTTAGTCTCCCAGATCTACGCACTGAAGAGTAAACACTCCCCAGCCATAACGCCGTATCCTAGTCTGCTGGTAACTGACACCATTCTTATAGCGAAGCTGTGCGAAGCGTCTGGAACGAGTGGGTGACGGAGATGGTTTCCAAATACTCCATGTAAGTCAACCTATTTTCTGCCAAGATAGCTTCTTGAGTCTCACACACTCGACAAACAGTGACGGCCTGCGAGTTGATAGTGCGAAACACGTCGAGACGTCGTTCTGGTCAGGCTTCTCGGACGCAGCGGGTGTGTATCTCCTCGGCGAAGTCTTTCAGGGGGACCCACTGTACGTGGCCCCTTACCAGCAGTATTTCGATGGCGTGACGGATTATCCTAGGTGAGGGAGAAGTCCCCTTTCGTATGGGTCTTGTACGAATTTAACTTTTTTGTCTAGCTACTACTGGATACTTAACGCATTCAAGTCACCCGACGGCAGTATCAGCGAGTTGGTCTCTGGCCTCAACACACTGCGTGGTGTGGCCCAAGACCCAAGCTTGTATGGCTCCTTTTTGGAAAACCACGACATTGAGCGGTTCCCTTCTTTTACGGAGGACACGGTAAGACTGCGCTGGGGTACCTCTAAAACTCCATACTTGGCAATGCTAACCGGTACCTTTTGCACAGGCACTGGTGAAGAATGTGAGTATACTTTCAACCCGGACCATTTATCTTTCAGATTCTGACGTAGAGGGCATTATCTTTGGGTATAGGCGATCGCGTTTACGATGCTCAAGGATGGTAAACGCCCACCATCTCCTCCCCCAACCGAATACAGTGTTCTAACCGGCCGTGGAAAGGTATCCCGATCATATACCAGGGCCAAGAGCAACACTACTCCGGCTCAGGCACCCCCCAAAACCGTGAGGCACTCTGGTCCTCCGGATATTCAGAGACGGCCGAATTGTACACCTGGATCGCCAAGCTCAACCAGATCCGGAGCCAAGCCATATCCCAAGACGACGGCTACCTCTCCTACAAGAGCAACCCCATTTACTCGGACAGCCACACCATCGCCATGCGCAAGGGCCAGCCCGGCGCGCAGGTCGTGGGCGTCTTCACCAATGTCGGGACCTTCTCGTCTGCTGAGGCCACCCTTCCCTCGTCGGCGACGGGCTTCGAGGCCGGCCAGGCGTTGGTTGACGTTATGGGCTGCACCGAGCACACCACAGACTCAGGGGGCGGTATCGCCGTCACCCTCGCCAGCGGGCTCCCGGTCGTGCTGTATCCCAAGGCCCGGCTCTCCGGGAGCGGTGTCTGCGATAACTCGACACGGTCGCTGTGATGATGATGGCCAGGACGTGAGTGACTGTTAACACTCTTGTCATTTTTTGAGGTGTATATGTAAATGATACGACATCACACGGCAAGATCGGCAATTCTTCTTTCCGTATTCTAGAACCGGAGTGACGACGATGCCGCCCAGCCCAATTCCCTGGTTAGGGAGGCCCATCAGGGGCAGCAGATCCGGGATGCTGACAGGGGTCGAGTCCGAGCCGCGCTTATCCTACCCCTTACCCGGCTTTAACGGCGGACATGGCTCGGTGGCAAATTCAAGGAAGGGGAGTGTATTGCTGCATGGAACTGCGTGGTTGTAACGAGGAGTGAGGCAGACCGGCATTTCATTCATCACATATTGTTTATTTTGGAAGGGCAAGAAATAGAATGCATCTCTGAACCGGGAAGAATCGAGAAGAACCGCAAGAACGCCCTATCATGCATGAAGATCTAGAACTGGGAAGAAGAAAACGAGAGAATCGAAAGAGAAGCCCTCTCTCCAATGCAAAAAAGACCCCCAACCCAACCCAACAACCAGCCCAACCCAACCCAACCTAGGTAACCCACCAAACCCATCCATAAAACCCAACCCAACCCCCAACCCCCAACCCCCAACACAACACTCACAGCCCAAACGCGGCCTTCGCCGCCGTCCAATACTTCATGCGATCCGGCAGCGACCCGTCGACGCCAATGCACTGGTTGTAGGCGGACCAGCCGGCGTCGGTGCCGGCCTTGAGCGTGTCGCGCACGTCGGCGCACTTGGTCTTGAGGAACCAGGCCGCCGAGCCAAAGTTGTGCTCGTCGGGCATCACCATGGCCAGGATCTCGTCGGGCGACTTGCCCGCCACCTTGTCCGCGCCGAAGAGCTCCGAGGCGTATTCTTTGTTGAACTGGAAGGGGGGGGTGGGGGGGTTAGTGACTGGTTTCGTAGGAGGGGGGGGTGTAAGAAACAAAACAAAACTTACATCCGCCATCTGCATATTCGCGGTCCCCTGGCCCGGGCGGCCCGGGCTGACATTATGCTTGAAGCGCATATCGACACTCTCCAGGCCCATGAGGGCGACCGTGGCGGCACATTCGCCGTCGCTGAGATCGGCGCAGGCTTCGGAGATGAAGGGGGCGGCCTGCTCGGCGGTGCGGCACTCGTCGGGGAAGTCGGCGCCGTCGCACGAGCTCGACTGCGGCATCACGGCCGCGATCGCCTTGGCCATGTCCACCTTGGATCCGCCGCCAGATCCGCCGCTGCCGCTGCCGGGGGTTGGGGTGGCGCCGGGGGCGGCTGCGGTGGCGGTGGCGGCTTGTCGGTGGGCGAGGGGGCAGGCGGCCGCGAGGGTGCTGAGGAGGAGGGCGGAGAAGTATTGGGAACGCATGGTGGGTGGTGGTGTGTTGTGGTGTTTTAGTAAGTGGGCGAGTGTTTCTGGTGAGGGAGTTTGCCAAAGGTCAACCTGGCTTATGAATGACAGATAGGTATGAATGAATGAATGAATGGCTGGAGCGAGTGTGCCGGGTCAACCAAGCAACAACAACAGCAAACTTATAACTGACCGCGTTCAAAAGCAGAAGAAGAGTACAAAGAATGGAACAATGTAGTTATGTGGCATTAAAATCAACGTTCATACGGACGACATGGCCGTCTAATATATACACCAACGCAACCGCTGATCACAAACAAACCGAACCCCTGACCCGAGAGAATGAGAGAATGGCTCCATCCACGGCCGTCCACCTCGTCTCTCACAGCGTCCAAACCCACTTGGCCAGTTTTGAAGCAATGTGATGCCAAGGCCTGGATTGGCTCAGGGCCCTTTCCGAGATGGGGTGGGGGCTGTCCCTCAGCTTACGATTTTACCCCTGAGCTCGATGTTTCAGGAGCAGGCAGCAACTGATTGGCCGCCCCTGTTTCCCGCAGTGGTTGCGTCTGGGGAGCTGGCCACTGGACGGGTTGGGATGACCACCCACAGGGCCAGTTTGCGAAGGCCGCCCTTTTTCCTTGCCTTGCCTGCCTGCATTTGCACCAAGGAAAGGGGAGGATCGTCACATCCTTGCGCCAAGCTTGTCACAAATTCTGGCCTCTGGGGAGGACGCCAGGCCCCGATCTCATCAACCCATCTTTTCGTGCCGTTTTCCGCGGGGAAACCCCCAAAAGTTCCGGGGATCCCCGGGAGTGGAACGGCGCCGAGAGCCAAGAATGCTTATTCGAACCCTCGACGGGTTTGTTTTGAGAGAGGGCGGAAACAAGTTGCCCAAGATGAGGCACAGCAAAACAAAATAACTGGTGTACATACATACATAAGCGCATACACCCACGACCCAACCAAACATGGCTGGCTCGCGCTGCACTGTTTAAACGCCGAAAACACCCCCTAGTCATGCACACACAACCCATGGAAAGCATTTGCTGCGAGTGGATTTGCGGCCAACAAATAACTATACATACGCGCCGATAATCTTCCAATAAACAACTGACTGCATTCGCTCCTGGAACAACGAGAAGGCGAGAAAGTTACCATCTAATCAGCTTCATTTTGTAAGAATTGCTATAAAAGATTGGCACAAACTGCCCTCTTCGGTAGTGGATTGTGGTGGTGAGCATGTTTTGCGGTAGGGCTTTTTTTTTTGCTGTCGCCCACTTGCCATCGTACCGAGATGCATTATCAAGCAGCCGGAAACCGGGGGTCATACTCCTCAAAGTAGGCCGGGTCAGCCCGCCGGTTAACTGGCCGGTTTTCTGGAGCCGCGCTGGCGCGGTACACTTCTGGGACCAAACCTGGCCGAGGGGCCTGGGTGTGTGTAACGTAGGGGCCGGCATTGTGCGGGGCCGCCGGCTCATCGTATAAGTACCGCGGGCCCGGCACGCGCCGTGCTGGCCGACGGATATAGTATTCCCCGTGCTCGTCGATGACGTGTACAATCTCGTATGCTTCGACCGGCGCTCGGTGAGCCATGTACCCATCATCACGGTACCTGCGGTGGTCTGTTTCTGGGAGCGGTGTCCCGTGGCTGGTGTCTTCCGCCCGGGAAGCTGGTGGGCCGAACCATTCTCCCTGGGTATGGCGTGGCAATGGCTCTCGGTAACCGGCCTGATTCCGTTGGAGGCCATAGGTGTCCTGTACACTCTCCACCGTCGCTGGCCTGGAGTAATAGACAGGGTCGGCTTCGCCTGGGCTCCTCCTTCCGCTGGCTGCGAAGAACCGCGCTCGAGCCTCCCTATCACCATGCTGGTCTTGTCCTCCTTGGTAAGTCTGGTATTTGGGGGGCATTTCCGGGTACGATGCAGAATCCACCTGTTGGCCTTGAGCCTGGGGCAACGGCCTCTGATCGACGTACGACTCCTCGCCTGCCATGACGCCGGATTCTCGCTCTTTATCCGTTGGCGGGGCCAAGTAGCTCCTTTCAAGCTGGTGTGACGCCCGAGCACCCGATTGTGTTAGGGACTGATCCTGGGTGGCAGCTCCTTCCCCCCCATGAACGTCTTTGCCCTCGTGGACTGCTCGCCCCTCTCGGGCCTTTTGCTGCTCGCGAGCTTTGTTCTCTTTCGCTTTCAATTTCTTCTGGCGCCCAAGCATTTTCCTCTCCCCGAGACTTTTTTTCTTGCTCAGCCCTTTTTTTGCGCCCTGGTTCTTGCTAAAACTCTTTCCGGATTTGTTCCCCGGCGCCCACTCGTCAGAATCATGTCTGTTTTGAGAACGCCCGTCTCGATTTTCGCCAGCCGCCTCTTCGCCGTCATGCGATCCACTTTCCCCGCGGTTAAGCTGTGATCCATAGGACGGCGAGTTCCGGCCACTGTCGCTGTGTGTCACTGGACGCTCGTTTTCTGAAAGGGGTTTCGGAACGGTGCTGCGGGTTGACTCTCCCGAGGCGCGGTAGCCGACGAAGTGGTTGGCTCCCGCAGACCCCATGGCACTGGAATAACCCGAGTAGTTGCTGGCTACCAGCGGCCCTTCCTGGGCATCCGTTGTGCTAGTGGGGCGCGGCTCACTGGAAATCTGTCCGTCTTGGCTGTCAAATACAGCTGGGAATGCGGCTGAGAGCAGGGCTTTCTGAGGCTCGTTGGCCGACGAAGCGATGCTTGGGAGAATGGCAAGATCGGGAATCAAAACCATGTCGATCACCCAGTCCAGCGGTGCGGCGGCCGTTTGCAACCTCTGCATCGGTTCGATGTGCTTGGACTGGAAGTGGTTCGCGAGCTGTGGTAGAGAGAAGTCCTTCCTATCTTGCTCTACTGAAACTGCGTTGCCCAGTCCCAAGTGGCAGGCCTTGCAAACAAGCCCGTTGACGTTGCGGACGGGGCGCATCTCCTTGTTGTGGGATAGGCCGTCGATGAACATTGCTAGCGGCGGCGTCTCATAAAACCGATACCGAAACCTCTTGACTAGATGGTGGATTGTCACAAAGACCCTAACGTTGCCGGGGAGATTTCGGATATCACCCAGAGCTCGCCACACCTCGCGGGAGTTACGGGCAATGTCGTCCACCTGGATTTGGCCGAGACTCGGGTAAGTCGATGGCTGGGATGGAATATGTTGACCAACAACGCCATTTGCCTGATATGACCCATAATGATAATCGTAGTGCCCACTACCAGAAGGCGCAGGGCCTAGCGATATTTCAACGGGTGGGTTTGTATAAGGAAAACCAGCGGCCTGATAAACGGGATGAAAGGTAGACGGAGCGGCATAAGACGGCTGTTGCTCATAGCTCGTCGCCAGCACAAATGGAGCAGCAGCGGCGGGTTGCGGTTGGTAAGGTTGCGGCGGCGGGGGTTGCAGTTGCGGATAGTGGCCACTGTACGTTGGCGGAATGTATCCGTATGGATAACTAGGGCCCGGGGGCCCGGGCGCAGTCCCTGGTGCCTGATAAACGTGATTGGGAGGGAAAGGTGCACCTCCATTGACGGCAAAGCCACCCGGAGCGCGAGGGTGGAGGGAGCCTTTCCCAGATCGGGCTGTCGCGCTGAAAGGCGGGTGTTCCGGCCATTCGGCTCGCCAGTGAACAACAATGCTCCCCAGGCTGAGGGCGCTCGTATGTTTCGCCGCATAATGTTGGATGACGCCCTCGAAACCAAACGCCTTGTAGTTTCCCTCGCATCCATTGCAGTAAAAGATCTCCTTGCGCAACGGCTCGGTGTAGGGCTTGAACTTCGCGTCAAAGATCCACTTCATGTTTTCCAAGGTCAATTTCTGGGTGAAAGGGCCCTCAGGGGGGTCCAGGGGCAGTGATTTGCCAGCCGCCTTCGCAGCGGCGGCATCCTTGGCGACTTCGGCGTAGAACCTCGTCCGAACGTAGATGAGCGAGTCAACTGCAAATCGTGAGCAGCTCTCTCTCGTGATTTTCTCGCCTTCGTCCCAACTGTCCCGGATGACTTCGTCTGCATAACCGGCTATCTTCGCGCGCAAAGGAGCCTGTGTCACCTCCCACTGCTTGTCAATGCGGTCACGAGCCTCCTTATTCGTGGCCAGAGTGGTGGTCTCGAGAGGTGATTGTCCCTCGAACTCTTGTTTGCAGGTAGGCTCGGTTTTGCGCTCACTCTGCAGCATTTTTTCCGCGTCAGCTCGCTGGGCTAACAACCGCGGTTTGAGTCGCTCCCAAGCCCCATCATCCAGTTCGGCAACGATTTGGGTCGCGGCTTGAAAAGCAAGGGTGTGGGCAAGAACCTCAGCGGTCAGCGGTGGATTCAACAACGAAGCCCGTCGTTCAATCTCAGCCTTCCTAGCCGCCTTTAGCTCCGCAGCCTGTTCAGCAGTTCGTTCCTGGCGTCCCAGGGAAGACATTGTGGCAGGGATTGGGTTTGTTGACGACTTTTGCGTCTTATATCCCGGATAGAGCAGAGAACGCATCTTGGCGAGACCACCAGATGATTCCCACTTCTCCCATTTTGATGCATCCTGCTGGAGGTCGCTGCCTCGGCCGGGGAGGCCCTTGAGCCATTCGTTCACGGTTCCTTGGCCCATATCTTTGACTTGGAGAAATTCCGCCTGGAGAGCTTGGGCGTCTGACTTGGAGAAAAGTTTGGTAACCTCTAGATTCGCGGGAATCTGGTTCGCCTCGAACATAGTAGCCGTAAAAATATCGCAATCTTGGGTGAAGAAGACGAAGGGAAGCGCGGGGATGATGGCGGACGGTATGGATGGCGATATTTGCAGGTCGAGCTCCTACCCACAAGGTTAGTTAGACAACCCATCACTTCGTCACCGTTCGAGCCATTCACAAACCTTGTCAGAAGCCTTCAGAAGACAAGCCGAGCACATGCGGGTGCCAAAAGCCCATATGACCGCCACACCCTCGGTGCCTGGGCCAGGATGTAGGGGGTTGCGAGAAGTCGGCCCCCGAGCGTGGACTTTGCCGCAGTCTTGACACCTAGGGGAGCAGGCAAGCCGCCACATATCAAGCTCAGAACTTGACCGTAGCGGGGCAGGCATCTGAGGCCAGAAGCGGCGGCGCGAAGCTTGCCATATGGCATTGGGTTCCATAAGCTTGAGTACACCCTGTGTCACAGAGGAAAGGTTTGCCCGAACCGGCAACGTAGGGTCAAGGTAGGCGTTGAACCGTTTATTAACAGACAGCAGACTGCCTAACGATTTGGGCGGGCAGTAGGTGAAAACACAGTGCCATATTTCCTGGGGTAAAAGAGACCGGTCTTGGCCCGGGAGAGTGCCTGGTGGCGAGACTGACATGGTGCCCTGCTCTGCGTGGCTTGCCGGCAGCTTGATTTTCTTGGGCCCATGACCCAGCCCACGACTGGTCGCCTCGGCGAGGCCAGACTCAGCGTCATCGCCAGACGACTTGCGTTTTTTCCCAATGGCAAGTGGGCCGTCCCTTGCGCTGGGTTCGTCGTAGTATTCATTGTCCATCGTGTCCCAGTTGCCAAGGACCACCAAGGCTATCTCCGAGCTAACACGGCCGCCGCCTTCTACCAGACTCCTCGCGAGAAGGGGCGCTAGTGTTTAGCTATTATCCGCGCCGCCGGCATGCGCGTCTTTGGGCATGAAGCGAAACGGCAAGGCCGAGGCATGAAAGAACAGGAGAAAATACGAAGGAGGCCACCGTACGTTGGATAGGACAGTGGTTGTGTGACAGGAATGAAGCGGAGATAACACTTGTCAAAGAAAGAGAAATATGAACGAGTAGACAACGACCAGGGATGTGACCGTTGTCTCCGAGGAGCTTCTATCTTGTGGCTGTGAGAGCCAATATGAACTTGGTTGGCAGCTAGGCCAAACGCCAATACGGGAGGAGAAGTCCTATTAGGCTTGCTGTATTGGTGTGGGAATGGAACATGCCCGGCGCGCCGCTGGCTGAATAAAGAACCGAGAAAGGGTCGCGAGAACTCTGCAAATCGCGGGTGAAAATGAACACAGAACGAGTCGATGACGAGTCGATGGGGGTTCGGTAGGAAGCACCCTGGTGTGGCCCGTCAATCAATCAATCGCGCACCAAACAGAGTGCGATTGTGTAGAGTTTATGGCGAAAAGCATGGACGCGTTAGTTATGAAGAAAGAGCAAACCCGAATCGGTCAGTCCGTCAAGCAGAAAAGTCAAAAGTTAGTTAATGGAGTTAACTAGTGGGGGCCGTTGGGAAGGGCTCCCACTAACGTAATCTATCACCTTTCCGGCCACTTTCCAGCCCCGCACCCCACCACGTCCACTTTGGATGCACCTTACCATGCCATCGTACCCAGCAAAATGCCAAAGCCTCTGCAGCACGAAGAACGGATCCAATCAGCGGTCGAGGCCTTACGTTCAGGCGAAACCCAAAGCATTCGCAAAGCTGCGGCTGCATTTGATGTACCAAGGGCGACTCTGCAAGAACGCGTCAAAGGGGGTGCTACGCGTCAACAAGCGCAAGTCAAGAACCGAAAGCTACACCCAACTGAAGAAGCAGCCTTGATTCAATGGATCGAGTCACTGGACGACCGTGGTATGTCGCCAACGATCAGCTACATTCGACAAATGGCCGATCTTCTTCTCCGCGAGCGTGGAAACTTGATGTTGCTCGACGCGTCTATCGCAACTACCCCGGTCCCTGCAATGACTGTTGGCGAGAACTGGGTTCATCGGCTTCTTGATCGGCATCCCCATTTGAAGACGAAATATTCAAGAAAGTATGACTATCAGCGAGCCTTATGCGAAGACCCAGAGAAGATTTCAGCGTGGTTTGCACGGGTGCAAAAGACGATCAACGAGTACGGAGTCCTCGGCATGGATATCTACAACTTTGACGAGACCGGCTTCCAGATGGGTGTTGCAAGTACATCTAAAGTGGTTGGTCTGACCGACGGAACCGACCTGTTGTTATTCAGCTAGGGAACCGAGAGTGGACGACAGTCATTGAATGCATCAACGCAACTGGTTGGGCACTTGATCCATTGATTATCTTCGAAGGGAAAGTCCACATTTCAACGTGGTACGAAGGCTCACTCTTGCCGAAGACATGGCGGATTGGAGTTAGCGAGAACGGCTGGACAACCGATCAGCTTACTTTCGAGTGGCTTCAAGAGGTCTTCGAGCCACAAACTCGAAACCGAACTGTTGGTCGTTATCGGCTTCTTATTCTCGATGGTCATGGAAGTCATTCGACGCCTGAATTCGACAAATTCTGTACTGAGCATCGGATCCTTACAGAGTGCATGCCTCCGCACTCGTCGCACAACCTCCAGCCTCTTGACGTCAGCTGTTTCGCTGTGCTGAAGCGAACGTACGGCGACTTTGTCAAAGCGATGATAGCACTCGGGGTTTATCACATCGACAAACCAAGGTTCCTCGAACTGTTTCTTGAAGCTCGGAAAAAGACGTTCAGCACAAGGAACATCGTAAGTGGCTTTAGGGCTACAGGGCTCGTGCCTCTCGATCCAACTCAGGTTCTTTGTCGGCTACAAACCAGGATACGGACACCGAGCCCCCCTCCTACCCCTATCCAACCGCCAAGTCTGCCTCTCAAAACGCCAGTAAACACAAGAGGGACCGTGCCCGCTGCGCGCGTGCCCGCCAAAGGAAGCCTGGAGGAACGGGCCGGCGCAGGTAACCCATAGCGGCATCAGAATATAATTGGTCGATCGGTTTTAGGACGGTTGACGAATGTTGGGAAAGCAAGCAACAGCAGTTCTTTGGTCAACCTCAAAAGCTAGTCATACAGCCGCGCCTTCTTCCCGCTGTGGATCTCTTGCTTCTGGCCGGTTCCGGAGAGCTTGGTTCCTTTGTTTTCTTTGTCGGGGTCCTGCTGCTCGAAACGGGTTGAGCGTCCAATAATTCTTCTGTGTCCGAAGCATCGTTCGAGTCGTCGCCATGTAGATCAATAGTTGGGTGAGCCGTGGCTGTGGAAAGGCGGTGATATATACCTGAAGATGAACCTGTGGGCATCTGATCGGGATCGGCCGTGATCGAGTCTAGCTGTGCTCCAGGGCTGGATGGTGGTTTGGTCGCTTCGCGTTCTGCGGTTTCTGGGGCAACCGGCGAGGAAGATGGATTCTGAGGCAAGGAAGTGGGATTTTGAGCACGGCCTAGTGAAGAGAACGGGTTTCTGCTTGCGACTACTCCGGGGCCAGCCGATCATGGTGTCGTTGGTAAGTTGTCGACAGAGTCTGATGATTTCGGCGTGGGTGTATTGTTGGTAGACGGGGGATTCTGCCGAATGAATTCCCAATTGTCGGCGAGAATCACCAGAATTCGAACAGTGGAATTGACTTTCCGAGATCCTTGGATCAGGTCGCGGTCTAGGACCCCCAAGAGTCGGCCACTGCACGTGATCCACGACCCCTTGGGAAAGGGGTTCGCGGCGGTCTGCATCCACCCGGCCAGAGACTTCCAGGGTTGCTGGTCGACGGGGAAGAGAACGGGGACGTGGCATATGTGTATGCCCTCGCGAGGAGGGCGGTCGTTTTCTGGCTGCAAGTAAGACCCGAGTTTGGCGAACACCGAAGTCTTGACCAGCGGCTCCGGCCAGACTCCTTGCTTGATATGGAAGGTATCTAGCTCGACGGGGCCGGGAAAGGACACATGTGCTGAAGTGCTTGGCCAAGGAGCTGTCTGGTCGGGACCATCGAGTTGGCGGGGGATGACACTTGGAAGTGTTAGCAGCCAGGTCCTGCTCCAGTACAAAATAATGGGGCGTACGGAGTCAAGCCGCCATCACGGGGCAGTGCCAGCGCCACCTGTACGGACTGGGTTTCGTCTGTCTCCTATCTATTAACGCCTACGCCTTGGAAGGTAAGTTTGAGCAGGACAAGAAATTTGTAGAGGTAGGTATCAGGATCCTCTTGGCGTAGAAGAAAAGGGTTTACAAGTCACATACAGAAACGCAGTCCTGCACCTCACCCTCTTCGTTCCATGGGAAAGGTTTCAGGCTGAGCCAGCGGACGATATACCAGGACTTTGGCGGTCGCTCGAGGGCCAGCTGGGCGCCCGAATCCGCTCACACGTCCAGAATATCGCTCTGCTACGCGTCTCGGCGGACGATGCCCGTGCTGACCGAAAGCTGCAAGGGCTAGAACAGGAAAACGAAGACGTCGTCGACGGGTTTGACTTTGAGGACCGGGAAGGGGACGATGACGGTGTCGGACTGGATGGTGGGGGCATCGATCCACAGGACCATTACGAAGCTTTCTTGGATGTCCTTTCAACGATTCAAGGTAGCGAGATCAAAGATATGACAGCGACTTCGGCGCTGAGGCGCTTGGACGAAGAGGCGAGGGCAGTTGACCCAAGCCAGGACGACAACAATGCTGCCCAGCGTGGTCGCCATTTCTATACCATGCTACAGGACCTCCAAGACTCGCCTTTCCGCGGCATGGGACTGCCCAGCCGCGAGGAGATCGACGCGGTATTGAAGGTCCAGAAGAAAGAGGACAGCAGCGTCACGGCAAAGATCCAAGGCAGGCAAACGAATCCGTCTTCTGCGCATGCCGGCGAGCCACACGGGAGCCCACGGTTGCCCATTCACGGATGCGAAAGATCTCCAGAAGGGGTCGGCCCGGGCGGACAGATGCGGCTCGAGCTCGGACGTTATGCAACATACGTCGATGTGGCCCTGGGGCTCACAAGGCACTGGACCCTGAACAAGCTCCAGTCGATGGCAGTCTTACTACCAGCGGCGTTTCTTGACGAGCGCGGCACACGGCTGCAGGAAGAAGGGGGTCGGCAGCATTTCCAATACATCGGCGGCGAGGGCGGCACCGGCAAGTCTCGCGTCATACACGCCATCAAGGACATGTTCCGGCTGAAGGACGGTCTCCACACGCTGCTCTTGACGGGCGCCAGCGGTAACGCGGCCGCGCTTATCGGCGGAGTGACGCTGCACTCGGCGGCAAATATTGGGTTTGAGGGCAGGGCAGCGACAACAAAGAACATCTCGGAAGAAGAGAAGCTGCGGTGGAAAAACATGATCATGCTGGTTATCAACGAGATCAGCCAGGTGGGCGGTCTCACGCTCGCGGCGGTGGACAGCCGCCTGAAGCAGTACAGAGACGACCAGCATCGACCGTTCGGCGGGATCCCAATGGTCATGTTCTTTGGTGATTTCTTCCAGTTCGACCCCGTCCTGCAGACCAGCCTCCTCTTACCAACGCCTAGGGACCCCGGTGGACAGAGACCGGACAGCTCGGCAAAGCACCTAGCAGCGCATAAGCTGTTCCTCCAGTTCACGAACGTCGTCATCCTCCGCGAACAGGTCCGCGCAGCCGGCTGTCCAAGGCTGCGGGGCTTCCTCCGGCGCCTGCGCAGTGGGGAGCAGACAGAGCTGGACTTCCAGCGGCTGAGCCAACGCGTCTATACACCGTCGTGCGAGTCCTCCTTCGTAGATGGTTTGAGAGCCATCACACCTCTGAACCAAGACCGGTGGGACCTCAACATGGCGGCCGTCGTCCAGTGGGCTCGTGCCCACGGCAAGCACATCTCCATCTTTGTGGCCAAGCACGATACCGATTCGGGGAAGCGACTAAGTGTGGAAGAGCTGTGCCGCGTGCTTCGCTACGGAGACGACTCCCAGCTGCCAACCCCGGGCTTGTTCTTCTACGCTCAAGGGATGCCGGTGGTGGTGACTCGCAACCAGTTTGTCGGGCTACAGGTGGTCAACGGGGCGCCTTTCAAGGCCGTCGACATCTTTCCCGACCTCGCCGCCGGCACCATCGCGCTCGCCAGCGATGTGACTCTTCATCTTGGACCGCCGGTGGCCGTCCTCCTTCAGTCAGACGACAGCGCGGGCCTCGCCATCCTCGGGCTCCCCAATGGCACCATCCTGATCAAGAGCAAGACGGTCGCCATCCCGAGCCAAATGCGGGGCAAAGAAGGCAGATGGAGGGGCAAGCCGGGTTTTCGGCGGGTTACCCATAGAACAGGACCTTTTTGTACGCCGGCCTTCGCCATGACAGATCAGAAGAGCCAGGGAAAACAATTCTCGGACGTCCTCGTCAACCTCAAAGGCGTCCACTTTGGCGGCACGGCGACTCGACCCAGCTTCATGAGCCTGTACGTGCAGCTGTCGAGGGCGCAGAGCTGGGACGGGCTGCATCTGTTTCGGAAACCGGCGCGCGGTGACTTTATCGAACCCAAGAATGTGCTTGATAAAGACATGAAGGAGGCCATCCTCAAGCTGGAACGACAGGGCGAGGAAACCAGACGGCGGTTCGAGCAGGACCACAGGCACGAACCGTGATTCCAGGAATGGGACGCCATGGCCGAATCAGCGCAGGCCACTGAAGCCGCTGACGAACAAGCGGGTGCGTCGCTCTAGTGGTATAGTCACCCATAATAGATGTCCATCCTGAAAACGTCATTTTCGCCGCTTTTTAACAGAAACGGTCCGTACAGGTTAGAAATGACACCGTTTTGTAGGGTTTTTTGGGGGTGTTTTTTATGGAGAAGAAACTGGTCCGTGCTTAGAGCAGGCCATGGCATTTTTGACCTAAGGAACCTGGAGTTCCTCCAGGCACTTTGTCATTTTTCCATTGTTCAACCTCCCGCCTCTGCGCCGTCTACGCCGCATACACCCTCATTCTGGGCACACTCTGGGTAGAGAAGACCCAAGCCAGCAAAACCAACTGCAGAAGCCAAGTCCCGCTTGATTGGCGAACATAAAACAAGACTCCACCTTGGGGTTTCAGTCTCGGTATTACCAGGTGTATCCTCGTTTTATTCTCGCGCAAGCGGTCAAGATTGTTACATTTATACACTAATCTTTGAAGCCTCCTTGTGAGATGACAGGGAGCTAACTCTCTGCCATCCCTTACCTACTGCATGTACATCATATCCTAAACAGATGGATGATACATGACATGAAGAACTTGGAACAGTTCATGGTACGTACCTACCACGATTTATTCGGGTCAAACATCCAACTCAGGCAATTATTCGAGCCATATCCGCCCTGCTTGCCGTTCTCACCGCCACAGTCGCAGCTATCGACAGGGGTCTTGAGGTAGTGCAGACACTCGTCGAAGTCAAAGGTCCACACGCAGCCCTCCTTGACCTCAAACGTCCAGTGAATCTCCTCGCTCCCGCTGAACGGCAACCTACCGTCGACCAGGAAGGGCCCTTCTATCTCGCCGGTCCCGCGCTTTCGGCCCGAAACCCCGGCCTGCATGGCGAGGTTGTTACACGCCGAATTGCGGCCGTTCTGCAGCCGAATGTTGCTCATCTTTTGCCCGCTGTTGAAACAGTGGATCGTGTTCTTGTTGGGATCGGCGCGGTTCTTGGTCGGGGTCGGGGTCGAGGGCGCGGTCGTATGCGTCGGGGTTGCCGAGGTGGTGGTGGTGGATGTCTCCGGGAGATCGCACGGCTCAAGCGCGTCAGACGAGGTACCATTGCCCGTGATTTCCGGCACGTCCCAGCCCCAGCCCCAGCCGAAGCCGTTGCCGTCGGGGCCTAAGGGGATCTCGCCGAGGCCCGGGCCGAAGTATCCCGGGCAATCTTTCACAAGATCGCTGTCCCAGTAGCTGGGGTTTGAGGCAGCCTGCCGGCACAGCCACTCCTTGGCCTTCTCGTCGATATCGGCGTTGGGGTCGACGGCGGCGGCGCGCACCACCAGCGGCTGGGCCGGCCAGGCGCCCATTTGCGGGGGCGCCGCGCCGGGCCCGATGGACGGCGGGGGCGTCGGGAAGGCCCCCGTCGGGCTGGCCGTCGAGGTCTCGCCGTCCGGGCCGCGATAGATGACGGCGGGCCAGTTGCTGGTCGTGGCGGGGACGGGCCAGACAGTCCCGAACGCGGTACGGCGCTTTAGCCCCCCGCCACCACCTTCGTCCAGCGTCATAATCTCGAAGCCCAGCTTGGACAGGGTCATGGGTGGCACCGTGATGGTGCTCGTCCAGGCGTCCTTGCTGACCGTCATAAGCGGGAAGTTAACGACCGAGGTGGCGCCTGTGTACGGGGGGAGCTTGACCCTGCAAGGCGGCGCGCACGAGAACTCGGGCTCATCCATGTTCCAGATGTCCGGATGGATCCAGATGATGTCGTTGAATTGGGCGCCGTCGCTGGCGACGTCCAGAATCGAGATTTGCGACCAAAAGGGGTGTGCGTCCACGTTGAGGTTGTCCGCGGCCAGGATGCCCTGGCCCTCCATAACGGCCATGTACTTGGTGCCGATGGTAACGAGGTTCTGGATCCGCACGCTGGCGTGGTTGCCCTGCAGCAGAATCATGGCCTTTTGGCATGCCTGCCCGTCGATGCAGTCCTGGGCGTAGGTCGAGAACCACGAGTACAGGCCGGCGCTTGTGATGAGAATGTCCTCGCAGCCGCGCATGATGACGCCCCAAGACTCGTCGCAGCCGTTGAACTCACCGGGGGCGCAGGTATAGTCCGGGTCGCCGGGGAACTTGCCCACAACGCCAGCAAACGGAGCGGGAGGCGGGGGGGTCGGCTGGTAATAGGGCGACTCGGTCTGGATCATGCTGGTGAAGATGGTGGAGGCGTTGTGGAAGTTGTACTGGTAATAGACGGCGTGCTCCGACGCCGTGGCATAGAGCCAGACGGGCGCGGTGCTCTCGATCAAAAAACCACGGGCCGCGTACACCGAGTTCTGTACCATGGTGTTGTTGGCGTCCTCGAGATCCGGGTCGTCGATCATGTGGTCGGCCACCCACAGCCACATATTCTCAAAATAGCCCGACGCGCCCGGCTTGAGGTGCATCATCAGGCTGGCGGCGTTGCAGCCTGGTGCGATGCCCGAGGTCAGGGGCGGACACTCGGCGGGCGTCAGATCGGTCCCGGTAGCACCGCCAATACGGACGTGACAGTCCCAGAGGGCAGCCGACCCCTTGGAGTCGGCGGCCATGTTCCATTCGAGAAGCACGGCGCCAGCCGTTGGCCCCTTCGTGGTAAAAAACAAGTCCTGCATCTCCACGTTACCCACCACGCCCGGGGTCGCACCCACACGCACCATAACCTTGGGGTTGTTCGCATCAGAAAAGGCGGATCCGAAGGCTACGAATTGCGACCAGGTCTCGCCGACTATCTTGACGTTGGTTGGCACCACCACGGTGTCAGTCAGGATATAAGAGCCGGCGTCCACAAACAAAATCTTGCCCTGGCTGGAGTACAGCGCGCTCTGGACGGCGGCGGTATCGTCTGTCACCCCGTCGCCCACGGCGCCAAAGTCTTTGATATGGACAAAATCGCCCACAGCGCGGTCTTCGTACTGCGGCTTGGGACGCTCAAAGTAGTTGCCCGACGAGTCGACGAGTCCGCCATCTCGGCGGTACCGGCCCACCTTACCGCCCATCGAAAAAGAGCGCGCGCTAGCCGAGCCGTCGTACACGGGGCCCAGCACCCAGTGGTCGACAAGCGACTGGCCGGCTCCGGACAGGTGCGTCGTGCCGCTAGTATCGGCCACGACGGCCGTCACGCCCGAGACAGCCACGTTTTCGAGCACCAGGCCCGTGCTGCGCGAGGCCACGTCAGCCGAGGGCGGCGACACGAGGACGGCAGCGCCGACGTTGGTGAAGGAGGAGTCCAGGACGGCCGCCGAGCCGACGGACCCCGACGGGTCCTTCACCACGAAGCGGAAGCCGACGTTCACGTTGGTCATGGTGACCGACTTCCACACCCAGCCCCAGTCCCAGAACAGGTGAACGGCCGTATCGCAGCCGTCGAAGCGCAGGCGTTGCGCCGTGAACTGCTGGGCGCCGCCGTAGAGCCCGACGTCGCCACCGCTGAAAACCACGTCCGAGATCTGACCGCCGCTACCGTTCTCGGCGTACATACCCTTGGAGCCCGGCCCGGCCCGCAGTTCCACATTCTGCAGGCTCGTCGCCTGCGCGACCTGGTAGTGCAGGCATGCCGTGTCCTCCTTAACGGGAGCATTGCGCACATCGATAATCAGATTGCGGATCTGGCGGTAAAAGTTGGCCGTGTTGACGTACCACTGCTGGTCGCCCCCGTCGGGTCCGGTGCCCCCGCCGGTGTACTCGTCCGTAGACAGCACGCCCAGGCCAACAAACGACGATGAGGCAATAATCACGGGCCGGTCAAGGACATCGCCAATAACCTGCGTGCCGAAGGGCAAGGGGATGGTGCTCGAGACGAGATAGGTGCCGGGTGGGAAGTAGACAATGGCGTTCTTGGTGGTGGACCCGTTACACTTCTCGCCGCAGCGCCGGCCGTCGTTCAGGGCCTTCTTGATGGCCGCCGTGTCGTCGGTTACGCCGTTTCCGGTGGCGCCGTAGTCGAGCACGTTGCGGAAGACCTTGTATGTCGGGTCGTCGCCCCACGGGACGGTGCCTTTGCGTGCGATGGTCTCCATCCAGTACGTGCCTCGGACAGGGGCCCGGCGCTTGACGCCGCTCGAGCTGGAGTTGGACGGATTAGCATGGGTGGTTCCCGAGTTCACACCCCCGGGCAGTGCGGTGGCTTCGGCTTCGGTCACGAGGGCCGCGGCCCAGGCGATTTCCTCGGTGATTGCGAGGAGCGGAGGAGGGGGGGACGCATCGCTGTCATCGCCACTCTGGTCTCGTCGTGTGTTGTTGTTGTTGTTGTCGTTGTTATTGTTAGGCGCCGTTGCAACACGGCCGCCGATTACGGTGCCAGGCTTGAGACGATACTGGTTGCGCGCCGGGTTGGCCAGCCGCGCCTTGTTCCGCTTGGCGGAGGCAGTGATAGCATCGGCCACGATGCTCCGGGCCCTGGCGAGGTCGGCGGCGGACGCAGTCTTCAGTAGAGGCTTGCCGTCGGTGGAGTTCCAGCTGGACGTGACTTGGCGTTTGGGAGCGGTTTTGGGAGTCCTGGCTCCAGCAGTGTTAGGGCGCGGCGTCATTGCGCGGCTGCTCAGGTCGGCGGAAGAGCCGGCAGCTCTCATCTCGATGCCACCCAGCCCGCCCAATAGGCCCTTTTGGGCTACAGCAGACCCGTTGATGTGGGCGGGGATGCCGATACGGAAGCCGTGGCCAGCCAGCAGACGCTGATACGTCTGCTCTGCGGTGAGGTTGGTACGCCCGGGTAGCAATCGGGGCGTGCGTGCCGGTTCGTCTGGGTTGTTGGCTGGCGTCTCCTCTCTTTTAGCTTGGTTGACGAAGCTGAAATCAGTTTCAAGGTTGAGGACGTCATCGCTGCGGAAGATGGTGGCGGCATAGCCGTCCGGCCCCATGTCAAAGGCGGCAAAGTCGAAAAAGGCCACGTCGTACTCTGGCTGGTCCGGATTGTGCCATGGAAACTCGGACTTGCGTTCTCTAATGTGACTCAGCAGCAACGCGCGCAGCTTACCGTGCGCCTCACCCTGCCAGTTCTGCTCGGCCTTGACAGCCACGCCGCCGGTGTTGGAGCCGGCGACGATGCACGACATGCCGGCGCAGAAGGTGTTGGCCGGCGTGGTGCGGTCCCAGCCGTTGCCGCCCTCGACCCACGTGGCGGGCGGAAACTCGTCGCACGAGTAGCGCAACTGCGAGTACCGCGTAATCTGGCCCTGCGCGTTGCGCTCGTGCATAAGGGTATTGCTCTTCGTGTTCGGCTCCAGCGCCGTTGACCACCACGACCCGTCATGCCGCCACAGAGTCTGCTGGCCCACCGCCTCGGGACACGTGTGCGAGTCCTTCCACGTCTTCGGGCACGATGCCTGGCGTCGGTAGTACTGGCGTGTTTCGGGGTCATCGTCATCGGCCTCGCCGCTGTCAAAGTCGTACGTGTACATGCCCGCCGGGATCGACGTTCCGGGATGCAGATCCCGCCCCCGTGCCGTGGCCTTGAAGTTATTGACATTCTGGCAGATGTTGGTCATGTAGTGGCAGTTGTAATAGATTGTGATTCTTTGCTTTCGGGTGTCAATGACGTTTCGATACACCGCCATGTTGTCGGGCGTCGGTCGGCTGCATTACTGTAATTAGATTGTTGGTCAACCAGAAGGAGAATCCGAACTCACTATTTGTAGCCATCGTAGAACGTTGGCGGGTTAGTCGTCGGGTCTAATATTCGAACTGCTACAAAGTTCTGGAGGTACTGAGCCGCTGCCCGAGAGCTGGGATCCAAGGCAAGCAGGGCCACCGCCAACCACATGGCATAGCGTAGGAACAACAACGCCATGGTCACTGCAGAGTGGCAGCCCGGCAGACTGTTGCTGAAAACGAATGGAAGGATGCACAGGCCGTGATGGAGTGGACGAGCCTTGGGCTGTTTCCTTGAGTTCCATGGAAGGGTCCCCTTATATCATGTTGCCGACCTCCCAGTCCATCTGCCGTCTGGTCGGCTCCATGTCGTTTCCGTACCTCCGCGGTAGTCGGCGTGGTCGTCGCTTTCTTTCGAACTTCGGTTGCTGGATACATGTATCCAATTTCATCATCCCCCTGTCCATGTCCCGTTGGGGGCCGCGCTTGGTCGCAATATTGATTGTCATTGACAAGCGTGAGGCTGCTGCGTCTATTTTTGGGATGGCATCCAGGGTCTAATGCTCGCATCATTCGAGACTACGACCGTGAACCAACAGACTACTACCCTGAACCAACACAAGTTCCGCGATAGCTTCGAAATCTTGATGCAGAGTAAAGGGGGGAGGTAACATAATTCGGTCAGTTGGTTCAAAGTTATTGTGAAAATTTTCTCACAACCGAGTTGAACCCTGTCTAGATTATTGACCGGAGGGAGATAGAGCAATGACGGAGCGGGCCACAGGTGGTTCACCAATTTGATGGGGGAGGATTTCTCCATATATCAGAGCTTGAGGTTGAGGCTGCAACTTTGCCCGTGGGCCACCAGAGTGCTGCTGCTCCTCATATCCCCCATCGAGCTTGCATTGTGAACACTCGGTGACTTCCAGGCTTTCAGGCAAAACTGTAAATCAGCCATGAAGTCCCTTCACCGCAATGGCGCGCTCCGGCGCGTCGTTTTGTTCCTCTCTATTGTTTCAAGTTTGGTGTCCGCTCAGGACGAGTCCGACTGTCAACCATACCGATGGAATTCCGGCGGGTTCAAAGTGTTGCAGGACGCGGCCGACCCGTTACCTACCCAGGGAATCCCCATCCCAGTCACCGTGGGCGAAATCAACTGCCGATACTGGTCGACCACGCCCGCCGAGGTCAACTACTACACATGTTCACAGCTAGCACTGCGGTACAGCATTTCCAACGACATCTTCTTCCGGCTGAACCCAAGCCTCGCAAACGACTGCAGCGATGTGCAGCCGGAAACGGAGTACTGCGTTAGGGGCTGTAAGTGATGTGCCCACTGCCCACGTATGAAAATGAGGGGGCTGAAGCTGACTTGATCAAAGTTATCGAGCCGGTCAGGGCCTTCGACGGCAAGTGTGGCCCTCCCAACAACAATGCCACCTGCTTGGGCACCGACAAGCAGTGCTGTAACTCGGAGACATGGACATGCGGCAACTCGACGGCCGACTGCGCTCCTGGCACGTGCTACGAAGGCGCCTGCGACGGCGATCTCATCTACAGCACCGATGGCACGTGCGGCCAGGACCACGGCCTCCGCTCGTGCGCCGGCCGATGGGGCAACTGCTGCAGCATTGGGGGTCGGTGCGGCACGGGACCTGAGTACTGCGGTCTGTTCACGTGCCAGGAAGGCGACTGCGACATCTGGAAGGAGGACCAACAGCCCGAAGGCACCCCGTGGACCCCCGACGGTACCTGTGGCGGCGCCGAGGGCTACCGGTGCTCGCCCGACTGGGGCCGGTGCTGCAATGTCAACGGCGTCTGCGGTGTGAACCCGGCCGACTGCTATGTCGAGCGTGGATGCCAGCCCGCCTTCGGAATCTGCGCCTCCAACTCCAACTCCACTACCACCTCGTCGGCCACCTCTACCACCTCCTCTACCAAGACAACTTCATCCTCCTCCACTAGCAAGACGACTTCATCTTCCTCCATCCCTGAGACGACTTCAACATCCACGACTCCATCATCAAGCACTCCCGGAACCACCACTGCCCCTAGCACCGAAATCCCAGGCGTATCCAACCTACCTGCGTGTGGCCAGACCTGCTTCAACAACATGCTCGCGCAATATTCGGCCCTGGGTTGTTCCAGCCCGCAGGACTCGTACTGCCTCTGCAACAACGCCGATTTCGGCAACGGCATCCGCGACTGTTCCAACGGCGCCTGCGGGGCCAGCGTTGGCAGCACCGTGATCTCTTTCGGAAGTGCGTACTGCTCCACCGCGTTCGCCACGCACACGGCCACGACCACCGGTCTGGGTGCTCTGCCCTCCTGCGGACAGACCTGCTTCAACAACATGGTGGCGCAGTACTCGGCGCTCGGCTGCCCCAGCCCTTCCGATTCGTACTGCCTGTGTGGCAAGGCCGACTTCAGCAACGGGCTGCGCGACTGCTCCAACGGAGCGTGCGGCGCCGTGGTGGGCAGTAGTGCGATCGCGTATGGGAGCGCGTACTGCTCGGCGGCATCGGCCACGCACACGACCACGGCCACGGGCGTGGCGGCTCTGCCCTCTTGCGGCCAGACCTGCTTCAACAACATGGTGGCGCAGTACTCGGCGCTGGGGTGCGCCAGTCCCCAGCCCTCCTGTCTCTGCAAGAATGTCAACTTTGGATACGGTCTGAGGGATTGCGCCAACGGTGCCTGCGGCACGGCGGTGGCCCCGACAGTGATCTCTTATGGAAGCTCGTACTGCGCGTCTGCAACAACAACAGCGACTCCGTCGTGACGAATCTCCGTTAGACCCAGCTCTGGGAGGGTTCGCCGGCACGGGTTGAAGGTGTTGAAGGGGTGACGTGACTAGATTCGGTGAAGTTAAATGCCACAACGGTGGTGATCATTGCTTTACTGGAGAACTCCTTGAGTCCTGCAGTCTTGAACGAGTAACTATATATATAATACTACCTACCTAGTCCTTGTTATCACCATTCCTCTCGGTGATCATCTTGTCCTGGAAGTGATACTCATCGGGCCTAGGAAATCGAGATGATGGACGAGTACCCACCCGTAATTATGGCGCGATGCCGTAGAGCAGTAAAAGTCGTGCGGCCCATCATGACGACGTCGCCGCCCTTGCAACGTAATGGTTGGAAATGTGGGATTTGTGCCCCGCCGAAGTCTCGTCGTGCGGATGTTCAGGAAATCTTGCTAAGGGTTAGGGATGTGTAAGGGTCACCAAGGGCCTGCCGTCTCAGCCACCGCTCGGCGTTACAGTACATACCGTACCTACCTGGGTACCTCGGTACCTGGCTCCACGACTTGGCTCGGTACCTAGGGAGGTTGATTCAAGCCTACCTGCCCGCTTGTACTTAGGCGCGTCGAGGCGCTTTTGGCGCTATTTATTTTACCGGGTTCCTCCATCTCCATCCCTCACAACGCGTCCGCCACAATTACATGTACCCGCCTGCCAATTCATTCGTCCGCTGACTCCATGGTTTTCCCACAATTAAGCACAGCCGGCAAGCGACTCTTCTGGAGGCTCAATGGCCCACTCGAGGGTGCTATCGAGGTCTCGCCGTCGGAATACTACGAGCCGGGCGCCTTGATGGAGCCGTACTTCGGTCCGGACGGTTCCCTCCACCCCGTGTCGCAAGCGTCCCTCGTGGAGCCCCCGGTGTCGTCCGATACCGTCCGCATCCGGTGCGTCAACGAGCGGGAGCGGGTTTGGGTCGAGGAGCACTCGCGCTGCCACGACGGTCCCCTTTACCAAGGGTACCCGAGACGCCTAGGGCCCCGCCCCGACGACGAGACCTTTGACCCGAAAATCTACGTGCTGGAATGCTGCGGGCAGAAGCGGCCCTGGTCCTACGACACATATCTCCAAGTCGCCGCCCAAGGCGAATTCCTCACCGTACACGAGTATGTCTCGGCCGTGCACCCGTGGCTGATGGCTATGCGCGATACCCTCCTGGACGCCCTGGGCAAGACGAATTACCAGCCCAAGTGGCCGCCTGAGACCAAGCTGGCTGTCGTGGATCTAGGGCCGGGCCCGTTGCGCATCGATCACGAAGACGGGTGGGCCTCATGGCACGAGAAGCCGCCCTTGCCCCGCCCTGCAAGTGATCAACCCCAGCTTTCGGATGGGGAGTGGCAGCGCGGGGCTATGGCGAGGGCGATGGCAAGATCTGCGGCAATAATACGCGCGCGAGAGGAAGCGGCACGAGCAGCCGAGATGGAAAAAGAAAAGTAAACTAGGAACAATGAAAACCACCAGTTTCTCTCTCTTTTGCTCCTCTGCTCTTCTGCGTGCGCAACACAAGCTCAGCACCCTCTGCAATGCGAGACTTTGGGTTCGCCCAAGGTCTCCATATTGGCCCCAGGTGCTTCGTCTCCAAACCGCTGGGTGGGCTGGGCGAGTCTCGGCTGAGGTGGGGTCTCAAGACCAAACTCCAACCCGGCATCCCCCTGCGATCTACGATCTCGGTATGGAGTAACAAAGTGCATTACAGAGCTACCCTGATAACCCTGACAAAGGGGAGCTAGCGAGGGTGGGTATTGGGGGTATACACGTATACAAAAGAGACCCCCCTGGTGCTTGTGTAAGCTGGTCGGGCGCGCTCCCACAGCATGTAGCTGCTATGTTTAAGCAAGTAAGAAAAGGGCCTTATATCATCATCCGCGCGGGAGTCTGAGTGGTTTAGACGCGGACTCACAGAATAGCTGCGGAAACCATCAATGTGGAGACGGGGAGAACACCTCTGCTCCGTGGTTTGCGGTTTACCGGGCAGGTCCGGGCGACCAGGCTACAGAGTAGACCGTGTCCTCATGACCTTCGAGCGTCGCTACACACTCGCTTGTTACAGGATCCCAAATCTTGACAGTTTCATCGTCCGATCCCGATGCTAGCCGGGCTCCATTGGGCGACCAGGCTACCGACTGGACGAACTTGTCATGCCCCAAAAGCGTCGTTGTACACTCACCATGGTCCAGATCCCAAAGATCCCAGACCTTAACAGTCCGATCATCTGAGCCTGACGCGAGACGAGCTCCATCGGGCGACCATGCTACTGACCCAACTGAGCGTGTATGGCCCTCGAGAGTCAGTGAACTCCTGTAGTCCTCGCCCCATATTTTTATAATCGTGTCATCCGGTCCTGACGCAATTTTATATCCATCGGGCGACCACGCGACTGACAAGACCAACTCTCTGAAGGCCTCAAGAATCATTGTACACCAGGTGTTTGTCATATCCCAAGTCCTGATTGTTTGATCTTCTGACCCTGATACGAGCTCCCATCCATTGGACGACCAAGATACCGAAAGGACCGCGCTGTCATGGCCCTTAAGCGTTGCGACACACTGGGCAGTCGCTAGGTCCCAGATCTCAATTGGCCCGTCGCGCGATCCCGACGCAAGCTGGGTCCCATCGGGGGACCACGCCACTGACAAGACCGAGCCTGCATGGCTCTCCAGGGTTGCTGTACACTGGCCGGTGGCCGGATTCCAAATCTTGATGGTCCTGTCCGCCGATCCCGACGCAAGCTGGGTTCCGTCGGGCGACCAGACGACGGAGAAGACCGATCCGCCGTGGCCCTCGAGAGTTGCGCTGCACTGGTGTGTCGCCGGATCCCAGAGCTTCACCGTGCCGTCGGCTGACGCAGACGCGAGCTGTCCGAGGTCGGAGCCGGCTGAGTGCAAGTTGTCGCTGTGTTCGTCCGGCGCCGGGGGTCCTGCGTTCTCGTGGACCGCGTGGCTTATCGTTTCTTGGACATTTCCATTGTCTGTGCCCTCCCCGACGGAGGCGGTAGTTTGGACCATGTCGCAGTGCGCGTCTTGTGTTGACCGTGGGAATTACCTCTTGTCTGGTCCCTCAAAATCCAGTGTTAGTGAGTAGTAGTCTTAGAAGAGAAGGACAGGGTAGAGATAGGTGAGGTACCTTAGCTAGATGGACTTGGGTATCACCAGCTGCTAGTCGCCAGAAGCAAAGAAGTAGTGAGTGATGTTGTGTTGAGGCATTGAGGGACGCCCGGTTGCATTGGTATGTACAACCCTAACCCCCCGAGCGAGCAATGAAACGTGATTACAGACGAATAACTACTAGTTACCGACTAACTAACTAACTAACTAACTAACTACGAATATTGTATTTGATAAGCGAGTGCACTCAGAGGAGGCAAGCGAGTGTGTCTGTCTCCCTCCCTCAGACCCCTCCATTGAAACATGAAACATCTGTGCTCACCAGCCCCGATCCGTTTCCCGCCGTGCCGTGGCTGAAGGTCAAGTCAAGGGCGGGCGGGATGGCGGGCGGGGGCTTGGTTCATGCAAGGCATCACGGGCCATGTTTCAGTTACTCACCACACTTCACTCCAAAAGCGGATATAATGACTTACATCGATCGCTTCCCTTGCGCAGGGGCTCGCTTTTGAAGCAAGGCACGGACGGACAGACGGACGGCCGTCTTGACGCAGGATGCACCTCATCGCTGCTGCGCATTTTTTCTTCAGCTATCTTTACAGATCACAGATAGACACGAAGTAGAGATGCAAACGGATCCAAAGCCCCAAATCCGGCTACCTGATGAAAGCAGCGATGCAATGAGGCACAGGTGGGGGGACGGGGGGGACGGACGGGGGGCGTCCGTCAGCAAACTTCCATGTCCTGCTCCACCTTCACCCGCTCCCGCTCCCAGGTAGGTTGTTTCTCGAAATAAACCGAGAGACGGAGCGAGACATGTTTGCTCTCACTCACCTCGGGCCCACCTCACCTCACCTTGCTCTAGCTTTGCCGCGCCCGCTCCTCCTTCCGTTCCTTAGCGAGGGTGTGCCCGCCGGCGCACGCTGCACGCGGCAATCTGCCGGGTTTCAGTCTTCCCTTCATCCTTCCCGCCCTGCTGTTCCTGGATTTGTGGGTGGGGGGGAGGGAGGGAGGGGGGTCCGGCCCCGGTCGAAGGGTTGCCTATTCTCGTTTGCCTGTCTTTGCGTGTCTTGGCTCATTCCCTTGGTAGGTCGGTGGGTTGATGCCCTTCTTGGTGTCGGGGGGTTGGGGTGGCACGGGTAGAGATCGAGCTAGCTGGGGGCGCTGGGGAGGTGGATGTGGATGGGTGAGGTGTGCAAGGTGGGTGTGGTGAGAGATAGCACTGGAATTCAGAATCCAGGTTCGGTAGGTAGGTAATTAGCAAGTCGTCTAATATTTACATCGTGAAATCGTGTCACCAACTAGCAAAACTAGCTATCTGTCTGTCTGTCCGTCTCTTTGCTCGTGGGGGTAAATGCTGGTGCCATGGCATGCGTATATCTCCAAATCCAAACTCCTCGTCCCTCATCCTCGTAGTATTCCAGCCCAGCCCCAGAAACCCAACCCGAGATCAAAGAACGCCAGTCCTTCCCATCCCACCTCCCATAGTTAAAACATCCAGCCCAAAGGGCAAGTATTAGTAGTACACATAACTGTAACACACATCCAAAAACCCCCCTTTAACAAAAGGAGAGATCACCTCCACGTCCCATGTATCCTCCCCCTCCTCAACGCGCCCCTCTTCAGCCCCACATCCCCCATTCAGCATGAGGCTCTTCCAGCGGCGGCCGACGGTGGCGCGGTCCTTGCCCAGGCTGCGCGCGCAGTCCTGCCAGTCCGACTTGGTCAGCTTGAGCTTCTCGAGCACCAGCTCCACCAGCATGCGGTCCTCCTCGGTGCTCCACGCCGACCCGTCCGCCTCGAGCACCACGTCCGTGCCTCTCCTGCTCATCTCCGTGTCTGGTGAGGTGTGGCCGGTAGATGTGTCGCCGTCGCCGGAAAAGGTCGAGGAGAAGGACGAATGCAGGCTGTGGTAGTCGGCGCGCTCGAGCCCGAGCGGGATCACCTCGGGCGCGATGCGCGCGCGCTTGGGGGTGTGTGGTGGTGACTCCTCTGGTCGGTCGTCTTCTTGTGGTTGTTCTTGTTGTTCTGGGCTGTGTTCTTGTACGTCGTGTTCCATGTCGCTGTCGTCCTCGTTGTACCGGCCCAGCTCGTCGTCGGCGGCGCGACGACGCTTGTTGGGGCCCCGTGGTGCCGCCGCTTGTTGCGCGACCGACGCGGTGCGCTTGACGATGCGCTTCCTCGTGGGCCCGTGGTCGCCTGTCGGCGCTGCGCTATCTGTCTTGCGCGAGCGCAGGCGCAGCTTGAGTGGTGGCGGCGCGTGCGCCAGCGGGGGTGTGGGTAGTTGTGCGTGCGACGAGGCTGGTGGTGTGATGGGTTCTTGGGCGATGGAAGGTGTTGCGGGGTTGGTGAGGAGGGATTGCAGAGAGCGACATGTCGAGAAGATGTTGCCGATGGCTGTCTGTGGCGAGACCTGGGGAGGGCTGGCGGGCGGCGAAGTAAAGAGCGCGGCCTGAAGGCGCGGCAAGGGGGGTGTCTGCGACGAGTCGCACGGGAGTGCCGACGGCATCAACATTGTAGCGCGTTTGATATTCTCGTTTGTTGGTGGTGGTATGGAAGTGATACTGTTCAAGGCGTGGTTGCGAAATGCGGGCAGCAGCGGTATAAGACACACGAAGAGTGCGCTTGAGCTATTGGCCAAAACGCTTGCGATCCGGGGGAACGGTTGGTTGCGACGAGGTCGAGAATGCGCCGTTGTCTCCCAATGTGTTGCGAAATCCTGGGTGGTGCAGAGAAAGAAGCGCGCTAGTCAACGTCGGATAGCAGTTTCAAAGAAGGTATCTGTTAGAGTACCGAAAAGATGCGCGATCGTGGGTTGTCTGTTGCAAGAGGCTGGAGGTGTGGACGCAGACCGGAAGAAGGTGAAGAGGGAATCCGTTTGACGGGGGACCGGGAGAGAACAGAGGAATAATGCGCCTCATAAGAGCAGGTCTGGCCTAGCGGCAGTCAATTACAGGGGATACGATGCGTAGAAAGTGGACCACATGATGGGATAGACAGGGCTCCCAGGTGGTGCGCAGGGCGGCCTGGCCAATGGCGATCGGTCGGTGCGATGCAGGTGCCCCTCCTCGACTCCCTCCACAGCTTTTTGCTCATGCAAGCACTTAACGGAGTGACGAAAATGTGGTTTTACAAGGTCACTCAGACAAAGCCGCTCGTGTTACAAGATGGGGGGCAGTGCATGAGGTTTGTATCAGGGCGTAGGTGGCGGACGGGGAGCTAATTCCTGGGGTACCCAAGAAACCCAAGATACCCAAGATTTAGGTTTCCCATCTCCCACATTTCCAATAGGTAGCCAACCTGGTGCAGACCGCGCAATAGGCAGAGAGGCAGAAACCCAGAATCCAGGCACGGACAAGCTAGGGACGGACGGAAGGGAAACCTGTTTCAGCCCTTTCTTCTCCCTTCGGGGTCGGTTTCTCGGACCATGGACTGGATCAACCCTGTGTCGGCGCAATGACCATTGCTTCTTCCCAAGGGTACTCTGACTAGTCATTCGTACATCCCTTCAACAGCAATCGATGGCGGCAGCGTCAACGGTACGGTACCTACCTATGCACACAGCAACGACAAAGTATCACGTACTTCGGCTCGGCCAGGCGGCCGGTCATATCCCAGGTTCTATGGGTGGTCAGCCTAGTTTGCCGTCCGTACTTGCGTCAGCCTCCAACGGTCGAGGGCTTTCTACTGCCTTCCCGATGACACCTTTTTGGCCGCCGCCTGTCCGATGTATCCAAGGCACGACGTGGACAAGGGCGTGCGGGAACAGGCACAAGCGGGTCAGATCGTCAGTCCCAAGTGTCCAGGTCCTAGCCTGGATGCAGGAACAGAATGACTAGTGGCTTGATCAACCGGGGTCTGGGGTGTTCTCCCTCTTTTTGAACCCCTGACTTGTACAAAGTAGGCAAAGGCTAGTCTCGAAGATCAGGTGTCTTGCTGCAAAATCGCCAATCTCTCAATTTGCCACCTGAAAGCTGGTCGTGACAGGAAAAGGACCAGGTATCGTGGAGAGTTGGCTTTGGGAAAGAGATGGTAGCGACGATTCTAAGCGATGGTTCTAGACATGAGATGGTGTGCCTCCACCGCCGAGAAATTCCGGGTTTTTGTCAGGCGGGCATCGTCAACCCCTCCAACTTTCAATCGGTTTGGGGACAGAAGGGCAAGTGGGCTGGGAGACGCGTCACGTCGCGAGAGACACGCGACGCGGACGCGACTTGATGTGGGCCCAATTTAAGACCATTGACCAATCCCTGGCCACTAGTGAGTGGCATGGTCCAATGATTGGTGGAAGCACCAAACGGTTTTTCTGGGCCCTGCGGCGGCCCCACCATGGAGCTTTGGACGCTTTGGTCATTCTTGCCGAGGCCCCGATTTTTCTTGGCCTTGCGATAAGGTAGGTACCTAGGTACCTAACTCATGAGCTCATCCGTCATCTGTTATTCGCGTCAAAATTCGAAACCAGCCAACTTGTCGGGAAACAGGCAGCATGGGGGAAGTCCCGAAATCCTGAACGGGTAAGAGCCGTGGGAGATCAGCCGGATCAAGATCCGGAAACAATCAGGATTGCCTGTTCACTGAGATACCACACAATACAGGTAGTTATACAAAGTGCAGATGGGTAATTTGTAACGTGTAACGTGTATTCCGTATACACCGCTTTGTTTACTTACTCCTATTCGAGTCGTCCGATTACTCCCAAGTTCGTTCTTGCAGAGCAGTTGCTGCAGAGCATCTCCTACATGGCCTCCCCAGGCACATAGCTCGAAGTGGCCATTCTCTGTTGCCGGCTGGCCCTGGCTCACTCCCCTCTCTCCTTGTTTTTGTTGAGATGGAGTGATTGTGAATAGGTCATAAAATAGGTATTCATTAACCAGCGTGGCGTGGTCACCACAAGCACAAATTCTGTTCTTTCCCCCAAACAAAGAAACCGTCTGAACTCAGCGGCCAGCAGAATCGGTGGAGGGGGGCCCCCCTGACGCACAGGCATGGAAAGACCTTCATGGTAAAAACAGGTAAGCAAAGCAAGCAAACGAAGGAAGCCCAAGCGGGATATGGGGAATACAAGGCCAATCATGATGTAGTCCAATTCAATCCTTTTCCCGGCACCTGTGTAGAATACAGCTGTATCCTTGGGATTAGGTGTGGATTACTTGGAGGATGGTGACTGTTCTAGCAATGGTGTTACAGGAAAGAGCGGGCTACTTCGTGGCTGCTGGGTTACCAGTCTGAACAGATAGGTCATCAGGCGTGACTAGGGCTTTATTCACTTGCCTCCATCCCAAGTTGCCCCCCTCGTTTGCTCTGCTTTTCCCGCTCTTCCCGTCATGAGGGTAAACTGGTAACACATCAGTTAAGATGGCAGCCCTTCCCTCCATGCCCTACTTAAACCCCCACTGCCTTCCCTCTTCCCTTCGAATATTCCCACACCATTTTCCCACCCAGAAGTCTTCGTCCATTTACCCCGCGTCTCTGCGGAATATCAACAGTGTCTCAGACTTTTACTCTCTCAACTTTGCTTCGAATAAACTGCTTCTATTTCCAGCGGCATCACCGCTTTGCTTCCATGATGGACGAGGAGCCCCACGACCAGCCATCTCTGGCAAACGCCACGCCCCCCGCCAACAACGATAACTCTACGCTCACGGAGCCTGGCAACGAGAACCCAGCGAACGCATCTGTCGGTCCGTCAGAAGCCACCGAGGCCGAGGAAATCCCCTCACTTGACACGCTCTCCAAGGAACCCTACCGCACCCACCGCAAATGGTTTCCCAAGTACGGCCGGGTGCAGAAGTGTGACTGGTGCAACGCCCGGGCTCCGGGCACCCTCCATGTCTGCGTCCAGTGCTCTATCCGAATGTGTGAGGACTGTGCCCGGAACCGGCTCTGGCACCGCAACCGGACTCACTTCATCGATGCCGATACCTTGGACTGGGTCATGAAGAAGATTCCGAGAGCACCCAGGCCTAAGCTGCCTAAGCAGCCGAAGTCAACCAAGCTGAAGGTCCCGTCTAAGCGGAGTGCCGCCCCGGACAGCCCTGACCAGAGGCCTCGGACTCTCCCCGCCGCTCGTCGTGTCAAGTTCGAGGATGAGGACGAAGATGAGGATGAAGAAGACGATGGCGACTGGGCCGGTCATGGCAATAACTTTGACAGAGCCCGTACCAGTCAGCCGCACTTTAATGCGTCTGTCCATCCTCACTATGGCTACGGCCACCCTCACCATCAGCAGATGCCCAACTACTACGATTACAACCAGGAAGCTCTTCGTTACCAGCAGGCGGTCGCGCATGGCGGCTACGCTCCGTATGGTAGACCGGAACCGCCTTTGCCTGGTTACCATGACCCTAGGGTCCCACCTCCAGCTGCCCCTTCTACGACCGACTTCGGCACTCGTCGGGGTGGTCGACAGGCAGCTGCCAAGGCCAGGCAGAGTATCAGCGAGCAGTCTCGCCGTGATGACGATGACGCCAGTGAGACTGGGGTGGATGACGAGTTGGGTCCTCGACATCATCAAGACGACAGCGAAGTTCACAAGGAAAAGAGCAACAAGAACCGTCGCCGCAGCGATCAGGACACCGGCAGCGTCTCCCAGTCGAGCACTGAACGTGGCCGCGCTTCTACCATCCATGTCGGTGCTGCGCAGGGCAATCGCATGTCGGTTGGCCCGCCGGAGATCTCAGCCCGGGAGCGTGAGCACGACCGCCTTATCGTCGACGTCTACAACTGGGCGTACGGGAACAAACCCAGCCTAAACCCTCACCGCGTCCGCACGCACATCCCCGACCGGTGGTTCGGTCCCCGGGAGGCCTTGGTTCCGCCGTACTATCCTCGTGAACCGGGCCCGTATGGCCATGGCCCGAACCCTCCTCTCCACCCGGCCTATCCTCACGGGCAGTACCATGTCAAGAATCAACACCAGCACTTATACGCACCGCCGGGGTACTCATATCCTGCCCACCAACAGCCCTACCAGGAGGTAAGTCATTTCCTTTTTCCACCTACCCTTTTTACTCCCCTTTTCACTACCAACCCAAACTAACAACCAAAACAGTACCACCAATACCCCATCCACCCGCAATACCCACCCCCCCACGGCCACGCCACCAACACCACCAACACCACCACCACCACCACCCACCCCTCAACCGCACCCGCATCCGCACCCGCACCCGCAACCGCAACAACCCGCCCAGCGGCACCCGTCCACCACCAGCACCAGCTCCCTCCCCAGCAGCCGCACGCCTCGGCCGCCGACCGCATGCTGCTCGAGGAGATGTGCCGCGCGTGGACGCACAACGCGGTGCTCCAGCGCCTGGTGGCGTCCAACCACCGCGTGTACGCGATCCAGCTGCTGTGGGACGTGTGCGAGCTGCGGCGGCGCGTGGCGTTTGGTGTTGGCGATGACCATCAGGGCAATACTGGTGGCGGTGAGGGCGGTGGTGTGGGTGGTGTGGTCGGTGATGCGGCGGCGTATGCCTCGTCGCAGACGGTGCGGTGGTTTGTCGCCGAGCGCGATAGTCAGTTTAGGCTGGAGTATGAGCAGAACCAGCGCGTGGCGAGGGGGCGGGAGAGGGAGAGGGAGTGGGAGGCGGAGGAGGCAAGGGCAAGGGAGCAGGAGCGGGAGCTGGAGCAGGAGCAGGAGCGTGGGCAGGAGCGTGCGTTGCCGACGCGCAGCAGTGGTGGTGGCCCGTCGTCGGTGTCGGGGCAGCAGCGCGTTCACCGCCACCGCCGCAGGGGCAGCGTTGTGTCGTCGGGTGCTGCTGCTGGGTCGGAGCAGGACGCCATGGAGGATGGTGAGGAGACGGAGAGTGAGGAGTGAGGGGGGGTGGTGGTAGCCAGCGAGGTACTCACGCTCACTCGCTCGACTCCCTCCACCAGTCATTCTCTAGGATCGACAGTATTTGCGCCCACTTACTCGGAGCTTCCCGACACGACATATCCGCCATACGACACGGCCTTGCTTCCTTGCTTGATCGTCAGCAATGTCAGGCATATCCATCGAGTTGGGCTGGTTATGGAGATGACGCGAGGGGGGCATGAAGAGTCGACCTTCCCCCCTTATTGCCCTTTAGCATCTGGCCTGCGGTTCTGTATTGGTATTTGTCTGGTTTACCACGCCTGCTTTCACCCTGGGCTTTGGTCCCCTGAGCGATCATATTTTGGCGTTCGGCGGCGATTTAATGCTTTTTTCTTTTTATTTCTCTCGATACTGTTGGTTGTTTTCCTGGCTCTTCTCGACGGTCCAGCGTTTGCTTTATGGAGGGAGAGAGGGAATGAGGAGGAACAAGACGGGGCTCGGCGGCGAATGACAATCACCGTTCGACATGTCACTGCTTTCTTAAGCCTTGTATTTTCTGGCAGGTTGGGTGGTGACTGACGGCAGCCGTCTCTAGAGAGGAAGTTATCCCATATTGTATTGTACTGTACATAGATGTGTCAAGAATTGTGTAGGAAGCCGTGCTACTGTGAAGTCTTGTGATATGTCTGGCCTCATTGAAGTGTAGTGACTACATGACAGGAGGTCAGTTCTCCAAAATGCAATCTCGGAAGTCATATATTATAGTGTTATATTTACAACCACGCTACCTGTCCCAGGCCACTATTCCCTGCACTGTATCCTACAGGAATAATCCGTACAAAAAGCCATGCAACCACGCACCAAGCACCACACCAGTTCTGTCTATGCCAGTACGCCAGCCACGACAAGACCCAAACCATCCACGCCCCCATCCTACTGTTGGTTCCCCTCATTACCGCCCCGCACAAGACCCATCAACCCATCCTTCTCCTCGCCAAGGACCATATCCAGCAGCTTCTCCTTCTCGGCACTCTTCTGCACCAACTCCCAGAACGCCCCCGTGCCATTAACCTGATCGTCATCCTGGCTCTGCAGCGTGCTCGCGTCCTCTTCACGGTCCGCCTCACCATCCCGAGGCGCACTCTTCGCCCCCTTCTCAGCCGCCCGTTTCATGCCAGCCAACAACAGTTCCCTGGGGGTACCCATCTCCGCCACCCGCCCCTTCTCCAGCACCAGCACGCGGTCAAAGTCGGCGACCGTGGACAAGCGATGGGCAATAACAAGCACCGTGCACCCGGCCGCCGCAAACTCTTTGCGCAGGGACTCCTGGATGTTGCTGTCGGTGCCGCGGTCCACCGCGCTCGTGGCCTCGTCCAGCACCACGATCTTGGGCCGCTTGAGGAGGGCCCGGGCGAGACAGACCAGCTGGCGCTGGCCCTGGGAGAGGTTGGCGCCGCCGGTGCTGACGGGTGTGGAGAGGTTGGTGAAGATGTTAGAGTTGTCTTGGGTGGGTGGCGTCTCCGGCTGGGGATCGATCAGTGTCGGCTCGGGCTCAACCGCGGTCGATGCCTGCGTCGCAGTCTCGGAGTCCACGGCGGGTAAGACGGCGGATGTCGAGACGTTTGCAACCGTATCGGCAGGCGCGTCTGCCAGGGCTGGGCTCTCGGCGTCTTCGTCTGCTTCGATTAGGTGGACGCGTTTCAGCGATTCGATCAGTTCGTGGTCATCAAGATTGCTCTCCATGTCGAGATTCGAGCGCAGTGTGCCCCTAAGACGGTTGGGTTAGCTAAAATCGCTATTGACGGTAGGTCAGGGGGCTGGGAAGTGGCCTTACGAGAACAGGAACGGGTCTTGCGGGATAATAGCAAGACGACTCCGCAACTGAGACAACTTCAGGGTCGAGATATCCACGTTATCGACATGAACAGACCCCTCGACAGGATCAAGCAGACGGAAGAAAACCGCAGCCAGGGTCGACTTTCCTGCACCCGTCCGGCCAACGATACCGATCCGCTCGCCGGCGCCGACGGTAAAGTTGACATTCTTCAGAACCGGCGGAAGATCGTCGGCGTAGCGGATCGTCAAGTTGTCGACCTCGATCTTTCCTTGGGCGGGCCACGCAGCGGGGGCATCCTTGCCGCCTTCGGACTCAGTCTCGATTTCCGCATATTCCAGCACGCGCTCGCAGGCGTTGAATCCCAGCTCCACCGAGGTCATGGACTGGAGAAGCGAGGTCAAGGCGTTGGTATATCGCAAGGCAAAAGCCAAGCTGAAGCCGGCCAACGCAGCGTCGACACGGCTGAAGGCCACCGCGTTGGCGACAACACTGACAAACAAGGCACCCAGCACGCCCATCCGGAAAGCCATCCAACGGGTAGACAACTCCAGCATCCAGGTGGCCTTCGAGCTGTTGTCGATGAGGCCGTACATGCGGTCCATGTAGTACTTGGTACGGTCGAAGGCACGGATGGTGGAGAGGCCCGAGAGCACAGAGCTGAACTGGTCGTAGATGGGCGAGTGCGAGACTGAATTGATCCGCTTCACCTCCCGCGCAGCCGTGATGTACTCGCGCGCAACTCGCACATAGAGGACAAAGAGGAGGACGCCAAAGAAGATGACGTACGCCGACACCGACAAACTATCGCGGTTAGTTAGGTCATGGAACTACCATTTACCGGTTTCCAATATGAGACATACCTGGTGGCGATGATGACAACCAGAAACAAGATGTTCCGGATAAAGGTGAATGTCTGACTAGAAAGCCGCCTGTCGACCACAAAAGTATCCGAGGTGAAGCGGTTGAGGATACGTCCAGCCGGGACCGTGTCGATCCAGCGTAGTGGCGCTCTGAGGATAGCATGCGTCATGCGCTGGAAGAGGACCCTGGATGCAGTCAAACCGACAAAGAAGAAGACGATGACCCTGACAATCTGGGTCAACAGCATAGTAAACTCGATGACGATGTAGGCGCCGAGCCCTGGTAATCGAGAGGTTAGTAGGCGCGGAGACCAGTAATATAGGTGGGATACACGTACAAAAGAAGATGCTGTGCTCGGTCCAGGAAACCTTCTGCGAGACAAAGTCGCTGGTGTACGCGAAAGAGTTGACCATCTGGGTGGTCAGCGATGTGAGAGGAACCGTCTCAGACGCAGCCTGCTGTGAAAGCTCCTTCAGACTCCAATTCCGGGACACCGTCAGGAAGTGGCCGAAGAGAAGGATGCAGACTCCAACCAGCCAAGGAAGCACGCCGCCGCTGGCCTTGTAATAAGCCTTATACACGTCCCATTTGACGCGACCAGTTTCTCTCTGTTCGTCCTCCGTCTTCTTCGACTTTTTTGGCCCGGTTGAAGTGGGGTGGCCGTTGTGGCCATTGCGGTTGCCCTCGCCGTTCACGCCGTTCTGGGCATCTTCCGATGACACAGACGAACCCCCCCGCTCAGGTTCCCCAGGTACAGCATATCCCGCCTCGGTAGGAGAAATAGGCTCGGCTGACTCGACCTCGCCGCTGCGGAGGCGGACTAGATAGCTCGCGTGGGGTAGTACCAGCTCGGCGTGGTGGGTGGCCAAAATGCGAGTCCTCCCCCGAGCAAGCGCACCGGTGAGAGCTTCATCGACGATCAGCTTGCCGACGTGAGCGTCTACGGCGCTGAGGACATCGTCAAGTACGAGGATGCCGGCGCGAGAGTAGAGAGCCCGAGCGAGGGCAACACGCCACCGTTGGCCGCCCGAAAGAGTGACCCCCTTAGGGCCAACTTCCGTTTCGTCGCCGTCCGCCAGGAGCTCGATGTCTTTCTCGAGAGCGGAAGCCGCGAGAACCTTTTGATAACGCCCTTCGACAAAAGGAAGACCGAACGTGATGTTCTCCTTGACAGTACCACCCTCCACCCAAGGTGTCTGAGAGACAAAGGCGGCCAGCTGGGGAATAACCCACTCCTCTTCCGGGATGTATTCCACGCTATCGTCGAACTCGGGCACAGGCGGCAGGCGAATTGTGCCCGCCAGCAGCTTAACCTCTCCAAGAAGCGCTGCGAGCAAGAGGCTCTTGCCTGAGCCAGTCTTCCCCGAAATAACGCTGAGCTTGCCGATGGGGAAATCGAGGGTCGCATTTCTAAGAATCGAGTGGGCTTCTCGCTGTTCTTCTGCGCCCTCTTCGGGGATATCGGTATCTTGAACCCTCGGCCATGCCACAGTGGCATTATCGAAAGTGATCCGCTCTCCCGGTTCTGACACGGGCGCCTTGTCTGACTGGTGAAAGTACTTCTCCAACCTCACGGCGCTGGTCCACGCCTCAAGCAGATACATTTGCAAGAGTGGCAGCAGGGCGATGGCCTCGTCGAGCTGGTCAAACAGACCAAGCGATGTGAAGATGATGGAGGCCCGGATGTGTGTGCCGTTCTGCCAGACATAGATGCAAAAGGTGACGCTCGCCAGCAGCAGCGGCCCAAGGTTAACCATGAAGACCACGAGGCACTGCCAGATGGCAACCCTCCAGTACTGCCTGAGCTCCTCATTGCGAGAGGCCAAGATCTTGCTCTCCCAATGCTGCTCGAGAGCCGAGTACCTGATCTGGCGCATGCCTTGCAATGCTTCCGTCAATAGATGGGCTTTTCCATCGCGGTATTTCATCAAGCCGAAGTGCAGGGCAGTGTACCTCCTCGACAGCATCGAGCTCAGCGGCACCATCAGGGAGCCCGCACCTAAGCCACAAATGACTGGCAACCAGCCCATCAAACTGACGGCAAAGCCGCCAGCGAGGATCAGCTTGAACACGGCCATGGGGAAGTTATTGTTGTAGGTGCAGAAGATGGTGACGCGGCCGCTAGAAAATGTTAGAATCCTAATCATCTGGACCATTGAGTTCATTCTTCGGCTAGGATCATACCTGTCAAGCTTCATGTGGTTGATCACCGATTGTCTAGTTTCCGGCTCCTTGCTCTTCGCTTTACCAGAACTGGTCCCGCTGTCTCCGTTGGCATCACTGGAGCTGCCCTGACTGCCAGACTTGTTGCCCTTATCCACATTCTGGCCCGGAGGGGCGGTCTCGTATAGTTTGAGGGCCTTGGAGAAAACTAGCGACTGCAGCAGTGAGCTTACTGGGATTTCAAGCCGGCTAGCAGTAATCCACTTGAGCCAGTTGTTGACTCCGACTTGGAAGAGTTGGCTGAGGAGCAGCCCAAAGACCCAGAAGAACACGGTGGGATCCGCAGCCGTGTGCTGTTGGCTCCTCTCAATCTTGGACAGGAAGTTGTACAGGACCACCTGCGGGAACAGAGAAAGACAGGCGATGACCAGGGTCAAGAACCACTGCAGCGCAAGTTCACCGGCGTGGGCTTTGATGAGCCGTCTCCAGAGGGGGCCTTCGGTGCCCTTCCCAAGGAACTTAGACTCGAGGTACCTTGAACGAGTAACAAAGTCAAGATTCGGGATATCTTGGATTTGCATTTGCCGCTCCCTGGAGACATTGAATATGTTCCGATTCCAAGAGAAGGTGAACTTGGACAGCAATGAGAGGGTGTGCTGTTGATCCACGAGCCCGGCCTTGTCGAAGATGTCAGGGCGGCGTGGGAACCCTGCGAAACCGCATGTAGTCACCACCGCGGCTGCTAGTTGGAGTAGGTAAAGAAGGCCAAGTACCCGCATAGTCGTGTCTTCCTCTACACCAGAGAGCGATGCAAGTGCTTCGTAGCCATGACGAAGAGCGACTGCTACAACAACCAGGAGCGACGACCAAACACCAAAGACGGCGATCCGGAACTTCGCTTGGTATTTGTGTCTAGAAGGTAGAAAAGCACACTGCAAACAGAGGAAGACCTATGAAGGATTCAGTTTCATCATTCACCATCATCGGGGATAATCGGGCGCCCTACCCAGCACACTGGTTCTGTCAAAGCGGTCAACTCGGAAAGTACATTGACATGCTCGGTACCTCTCAACACCATGACCCTTGTCGCAACGGATGCTCCTAGGCCGATGGCGGCCCCCAGCCAGATGGCGATTTTAGGCCGCGTGTCTGAGAAGGCTCGGATCGAGTCTTCGGTGGCGATACCATCACGATCATGATAAATGTCTTCATCTCCACTCAGTTGAACATAGCCCCTTCCAAACCGGGCGCTCGTCCTGCAGACATAAACGAGCGACGGTATCGTGAGTAGGACTACCACGGCCACGGCGGTGAGGCTGACAGCCCGATCTAGGAGGTCGGGGTCCAACATGTTGACGGTTTTGTAGTTAACAAACTCGTCTCTCTCTCGGCTGGCTGTGTGGCTGTGGAGAAGAAGTACAACCCCTTCACCAGGGCGTTGGTTGCGGTGATGGTGGCTTCGCTAACAATCTGTGGTGCATCGCAATGGTTTATCGTCGGAGCGGTTGAAGTACAATTCAAGACCGGAGCTGAGAATGAATTGCTAAAACAACCCAGGGAAAAAAAAAAGTTGGTCGCAAAAAAGAACTGAGGCTATCAAGGTGCGAATGACAGTGCGAGGCTTAGGCAGCCAGGGATTTCGTGTTATTCACGACTCGGAAGGCGAGATACACAAGCAGAAAGGCAGTATTACGTAGGACATCTTGTACTGGTGAGCAAGGCCTTGGTCTTTGTCTGGATTGGGAGGTGTGTGCCCCTGCTAATCATCCGGATGGTCTGGAAGCCTCAGGTGCACTGCCTTGTTCTTTGTTCCGGCATTGTGGACTCTGACTTGCATTGTGTAAGTGCAGACACAACAATTCCCGCCTATCTCGCCTACACCGTGTCCATTTAGCATGCCAAGCCCATCCGCACCGTGCATCACCGTGCATTTCCAGGCTAAGAAATGGCGCTAGGAAAGAACTGCCGGGCACTTCTGCCATTTTCGGTATCCTCGTGCATTTTCGCCCAGCAGCTCACACGACCAAAGCTGAGAAGGGCATTCCTTCCTTAGCCTACAACTCCGTTTCACCGTCCGCCTCCATTGACTCATCCTATCCCAACCTAACCATTAACAATGCTGCCCCCATTGCAGTGAATCGTCTGTCCGCTGATGGACGAGCTGTCCAACGAAGCTAAGAAAACAACACATGTTGCGATCTCGCTTGGTTCTAAAATTATATTCGTGTCAGCAAGTGGTTAGGTCTGCTACGTGGCTTGGTTGGGCAGCAGATTGAAATTCGACGTACGAGAGGGCCTGCCCATGGGGCTAGTAAACTGCTTCTGCGCCTTGTCAGGCATTGTCGACGGGATCAGCGGTGTCCAGACCGGGCCAGGCGCAATGGCGTTGACCCGGATACCCTTCCCAACCTGCTGGTTGCTCAGGCCGCGTGTGAAGGACACAATAGCACCCTTCGTCGAGGTGTAGTCGAGGAGGTCAGGCCGGCCAACGTAGGCGTTGATGCTGGCATTGTTGACGATGGTGCTGCCCCGTTTCATGTGCGGCAGCGCATACTTGGCCAGGAAGAAATAGGGGTGAATGTTGGTGTTGAAGGTGTGCAACCACTGGTCCCTATCCGCCATGTCAGCACATGTAACACTCTTGTGTGCCACGTTTACTGTTTATTTCAGGGACGTACTCAGAAAGGTCCTTGATGTCATCCACCACCATTTGGTAGGCCGCGTTGTTGAACAAGATATCTAGCTTGCCGCCGAAGACCTTCACTGCTTCATCGACCACCCTCTTGCAGTTTTCCTTATCTCTCAGGTCGGTGGCCAGTAGATGGCATTGTTGCCCGTATTGTTCAACCCGCTTCTTGGTCTCTCGGGCGTCCTCCTCCTCCTCGGGAAGATAGGCGATAAGGGAGTCGGCGCCTTCCATGGCAAACAAAATAGCCGTTGCACGGCCAATGCCCGAGTCGCCCCCTGTGATGATGGCCTTCTTGCCCTTTAGTTTCTCGGCCGGCTTGTATTTCTGACTCTTGCCATCTTCGGTCGGGATTTCGTCAAATAGTGGCTGTGGGTTGGGCATTTTGCTCTCCAGACCTGGGAAACTCTGGCCCGACACCGGAATCTCGTGGCCTGTCCCAGTTAGTATCTACTACTGGTTGATGTGCGAGAGGGAAACCGAGTGCTGCTCACCACTCTCGAACTGCGGTTTGGATGTCATTTTGGTAGGGTTTTGCAAGTGAACTGGGAGAATAATTGGGATTGATTCACCGTCCTCGAAATTTAGAAGATCAGGTTGCTTTTAAAACTTCCCGTCCCAGTCAATATTGTGGGAGTGATGACATCGGGTTCGATTGTCCGGGATCGACTCCACAAAATATGCGTGTAAGTCAATGACGACATGGGACGGAGGTCTGCAACCCAAAGCAGGCCTTGATTTCATGAACGGGTCCAGCTCAAGCAAGTTTGACAAATCGATTAGAAGTAACTAAATGTATTTTAGTCGAAAGGATCAAGATCTTGGAAGCCGGGGATTGTGTGCACAACAAAATACTATATAATATGCGATCCATCACTACATGTAGCCTTGGGCGTTCTTGACGTGCTGCGATAGCCCCAGTTCAGTGTAAATATCATGGCTTTAAACATTTTAAACAGAGTTAAGTGTCATGCTCGGCGTATATGGGACTTAACAGATAGTTCCACAATGTAGCACCATTCGGCCTCGCATTTCTGTGAGCCTAAAGACTTGGAAATCTTAATAACCCCCCGAGCTGGTGCTCGTCCGGTAGGTGATTAACACTATCGGTGACACCACGCCAATTGAGACCCTCATAAAGCAACGTCGACGTAACTGTTGGGGAGAACGCATCATCCGTATATTTGCTAGCAGGTTGAAGCCACCTGAGTCCTTGAGTGAGCATAAACAACGGGGAAATAGGAGACCTCGCAGACACGGAGAGGACCATGACTTCGATTGCTCGCATTGCCTAGACAAGCCGCTGCGATGCTCGGGAATCTCAGGGATTGGGATAGTCCAACGTCTTGTTCCCTGAATGGCCGAAGCAACCCGCGCTACCATTATCGTCGTAGAGGGTTGTGTCTGTGCTCTCCGGTCAGTACCAGTACAACATAGGTAACCAGATAGGCGAGCTGCCAAAGGGATACGTTACTGAGGTCAAGGGAAGAATTGAAGACCTGCTTGTTTTCGTCTCGGCACAGGCAGCTGAGAGTGATTGTCTTCTTGGGAATTGCGATGAAAGAGCAATTGGTGCAGCTCGTCGAGTAGTTTCCACTGGGGAAAGGAAAGGTAAGTATGACCAAACATTTATAGACCGTAACAATGCATAGCCTTACTTGTCGTAGGGAATCAACTGGCCGCCATTGTTGCCAATGCAGAGGTCCAGATCAATCCTTGTTGTGCGTCTCGGTCAGCCCCGAACAGGCAAAAGAGAACAGGGAAACAGAAGAGAATACCAGGTGTAGTTGTAGCCAAACACAGCTGTCAGGTTGTTGCGGCAGAATAAACCCAGCCAGTGGTCCGTTAGGTTGGAGCCGACATATGCGCAATAATCGACGAAGCTTTGAGCCTGGGGCGGGTTGTCGGAAGCGACCCAGCCCGCGGTAAAAACCATCAGGCCGGCGGAAAGGAGGATCTGGGCAAGAGAGCGCATCTTGTCGATGTCAGGAGTAAGAAGTAGTCAAGTGTGCTTTCTTGGTTTCCGCTCTCCGCTCTCGTGGAGAGGTGTGAGGTTGGCTAGGTACCTAGGGTAAGGTACTGAGAAAAATGGAAGGTTTCGGGGGAAGTCGATGACTCCGAAGGGATCATTCTTGGTTTCTGGGTTTATGATTGGAAACCTGGAATTTCAACGGCGCAGCTGGTCTCGATGTATTTGCGATAGGTAGGGAAGGAGCGGGTTGAGTTGGCAGGCAAAGGCGAAATTAGGACGGAAAACAACTGCAGCGAAGCACTAGGCTGTTTCCACAATCGACAACCTGCCTGAGGTTCAAACCCGTGGGACATGCTCGACGGCGAGAACATCTGATTCAGACCGGAAGCTATCGCAAGAATATCAAGGCGGTCTCGCGGCCTAGTCTTCCCCGACTTTTCTGGATAACAGAGCAACTGCTATCAAATACCTTTCACTTCCCTAGTGATCACCAGATTTCCACTATCGTCGTAGCCAACACGGCCTTCGTCTACAGCCTTCCGCATTTCCTCACGGAGAGGCTCCCGCTCACCCGTCAATGGATCCCATTCCCAACCTTCTCGCATCCTACTACAACGTTAGCACACCTGTACATATCCAATAAACACCCACTTGATGATAGATCCATTATGGAGGAACCATGCCAAGATTGATGGGACCCTGGCAACGGAGACAGAGAACTAAAGGGGACATGCAAGTGATACATACCACATCCAGCGCAGACACGCCCTCAGCTCTTTGTCATGGGGCAGAACACGCATCCACTCGGGCTGAAACCCGGGCGGGCTCCCCTTCCCCGTCCAATGGTCCGACCGACCCAGCAACACATCTCTGCAAAAGATACGCCACGAATCGAGTGCATACGGGCCTTGCGTCAGATGCCCGATCTCCCACGCGCTCCCAATCGCCCTCTCCCTCGCATCCGCCACCGCATCCACAACCTCCCCCGCCAACCCACCACCATCACCACCACCATCCTCACCAACCTCACCATCTTCCGGCCCAAACACCTCCCCCACTCTCACCCCCCTCCCACCCCCCACCTCCGCAGGATACCCCCTCACTCCAAACCGCCTCGCCGTCAGTGAACGTCATATAACATGTCAGGGGGGAGCATGCCGCTGCCGAGTCGAACCCCTGAGTAAAGGCAGGGCCGGCGGAACAATAAGCGGCTCAGTCTCGTGGCGCGAGGACGCAGTCGAGAGCACCTCGGCCGCCCCCGAACACCGCCCTCGAGGTAGCGGAACATGTTTTGGGTGCCCGTGCCTCTGCGCCCGGGTGCAAGCACCTGACAGCAAACGAGGAGCAGGAAGTGCGTTGGCGCTCAACGACATCTTGGTTCAAGCCTGAGTTAAAAAGAAGATACAAGCCCCAA
>NT_165976.1:2303871-2343555 GCF_000143365.1 Chaetomium globosum CBS 148.51
GATGTCCAGCTGGCCAGGAGAGATGAGACGAGCCTCAATTACATGGGCGATCTCCAGTACCCGGGTGAAGGTGTGGGCTATGTGATCATGATTCCCAACAAGCAATCCGACGAGGTCACACCCGCGTAGCGGAGATCGGGCAAAGACAAGTCGGTTCCCAAAGAGGTCGCCGGGTACTTTTCGTCCGATTATCTCTCGAAGCCCTACGTCGTAGGACCGTATTCAGTTCGCTATGAAGACGATACCCGAGGATGAGCAGGAGTCTCTCTGGCGACATCTTCCTCACCAAACTAGGGCACGAGGTAGCAGTCGCTACGATGAATACGCAGATGCATAACAAGTATCACCTTGAGAGCCTACCGCAACTGATCCATAGGCAGATCACGGCCATCAAGAAGGTGCTTTAGAACCCACTCAACCTATTCCAGGGTTTGCCAGGGGCCGGGGGGTCTTGGGGTTGGTTGTGGGGGGTGTTGTTGAATGTTGACGGGGGTGGTGGGGTAGGTTTGGGTTTGGATTTGGGGGCGGGTGTTGGGGTGGTGAAGAAGGGGGATCGGGAGCCGCCGGTGGCTTTGACGGCTCGGTTGGTTTTCGGTGTTTTCTTGGTTTCGGGCGGCGTGCGGGTGAGATTGTTGGGCGAGGTTGGTTGTCTTGGGCTTGGATCTTCTTTAGTGGCAGGCTTGAGTGAGGGTTCGTTCATCGTAACGGAGGCATCCGCGTCGTTTGGTGAAGGGGATTGCGCCGGGGGAAGTGCGGGGCTACCCAAAACGTCGTCAGCTCCCTCGAGTGGGTTCCCGGGGGTGACACGATGATCTTGACTGCTGCCTTTGCTCCAGGTACCGAACACCTTGGTGTTCTGGCGCCGTTGCCTTAACCCTGGGCTTCCACTCGCATCATCATCCTCCCCCCAGAAATGTGAGACACCGAACCCTAGCGTCTTCTTTTTGGGCACAGCTGCTTTGCGACCTCCCTTTGCCTTCCCAGTCTTCGCCTTCTTCTCCTCATGCCCAGAAACAACCCCCCCATCAACCACACCATCACCCCCCTCAAGCACCGCCTCCAAAAACGGCACCAAACTCGCCTCCTCAACCTCCCCGCCATGCCTGCCCGACAGCACTCCCTTCTCGCGCAGCGTCGAAGCGCACTCAAACAGCAAATCCCAGTCCTCGGCCCCACGCATAAGGCTGAGCTCGTGCAGCTCATCGAGTTCGGCCTGCGGCGCCTGGCCCGAGGCGATGAGCGAAGTGAGGTACTGCCTGGTTTCTTCATCGCCGATGTCAAAGCCGTAGAGAAGATCCTCCGCAAATATTTGGCCTGTTGATTTGGGGCTCGCCATTTTGAATCATGTGTGACTGGTCGTCTTGGCCGATTGATGCGAGTGGGTCGTCGAAGTCATGTCTGGCGGGTTGATGGTAGCAGACATTGGTGAAGGTGATTTGAGTGTGTGTGGGACGGGGATGGGAGCAAACGACCGGGATAATTGATTACAAAAGGGTACGTACACTGGAGTGGAATTGTCTGCTTATAAAAGCCAATCGAACGGGCGAGTGCTGGCCCCTCGGTGAGCACATCGGCCGAAAGCCGCACAGTCAAAGGCGGAGTGAAAGTGACTTTGAACAGCAAGGAAAATGTCTAGATTGAGACCGACATTGATTTACACTCCTCAACCCCCGATCTACCCGCCCCGCGTCCCTTCCATCGCTCCAGAGGTTTTCTCGTCCCTCCGTTTTCATCTACGCCGTAGAGAGAAACCTGGGCGGCCTAGCGGTATATGATACATACAAAAGAGGTCAAGCTGTGTGGTGTCCTGGCTCGGCCTGTTGCTTAGCGGCGAGGGGCGATGTTGTTGGTCTTGGGCGGGTCGTAGACGATTTTTCTCGACTTGAGCCACGCCCACTTGTACCTCTTAACCCAGACGCTCATCGCGAATAGGACCGATGTGACAACCAGAACCTTCATGCCCATGCGCTTCCGGTCGTCCATCTCGGGCTCGGCCGCCCAGTTGAGGAACTCGGTGACGTCCTTGGCCATTTGCGAGGTCGTGGCGGGGGTGCCGTCCTCGTACTCGACGACGCCATCGAACAGGACACGGGCCATGGCGATACCGGTGCCGGGGAAGTAGGGGTTGAAGTTCAGGCCGGCACCGACCTGGGCACCAGCGGGGGGCTCATCGGGGTAACCGGTGAGGAGGTTGAAGACGTAGTCGCAGCCACCGTGGCGGGCCTTGATGATCAGGCTGAGATCAGGGGGGAGGGCACCGTTGTTGGCGAAGCGGGCGGCCTCATCGTTCGCATAAGGGGCCGGAAGGTAATCGGACAGCTTTCCGGGGCGTTTCTCGATATCGCCCTGGTCGTTGGGCTCGGTATCGTATTCGTTCTCCTCGGCGAGGGCCTTGGCCTCGTCGACGGTCAGGACACTGCCGACAAGAGTGCGGTACGGCACTCTGCTGAGAGAGTGGCACGAGGCGCAAACTTCCCGGTAGACCTGGAAGCCTCTCCGGAGACTACAGCGAAACACTTGTGAGCCATGCCGCCATAGGCAAGTGATCTGACGGAGGAACGCTTACGCCTGGTGGTCAAAGGACTTGAACCACTGCTCGTGAACCCAGGGGTACTTGGTCGGGTGCAGACTATTTCGACAGTAAGCTGCGTGCTCGTTTGTTTCCTCTAGCCTCCCTCGACAGCGTGGTTGGCCGAATATGCCGCAGTGCGGGCAGACGGGCCTCGGTCCACGGCGAGGGTTGGCCAATCCCCGATGGGTCACTCACCCTTCCTCAGCCGGTGTGCTGGCGTCAGCAGTGGGTCCGTAAAGATGGTAGTACCAGGCGATCGAGCCCGCGGCGACGGTGGTAGCGGCGGCGGCAGCGATGTTCAACCGGAGCGGCGATTCGGCAGCGGATCCGGAGCTCGAGGAAGACGCGGCGCGCTAGTAGAGACGAACATTAGCTCGGGAAGGGCTACGGTAAGTAGTCCCGAGGTGGGCTCAACAAAAAGAGGCGGGGTTGCGGGCGCAATTGGAGGGGCGGGCATTGTCGTCGGTGCGGTCATGCGATGGAGGGATGATCGAAAACAACCGAGACAAGACATACCTTGGAAATGTGCACGGCGCCATTTCGCAGGCCGGCAAACGCGCGCGTCGAGCGCAGGCAGGACCTCGCCAACATGGTCGGCACACCTTGTGAAGCTTAGAAGTGTGTCGTGGGTCGGATTGACAAGGCAATTCGCTGCCACCGTCGGTGATATGAGGTAGCAGGCGCAAGCTGGTGAAGGTCGACAGGTCAGGTTTCTTCAAATTCGGGATTCTTAGGAACGCTGGGCCTCTCATTGGCCGAGCCAATCAAGCTCTGCGCCCAGCACGCACGGCCGATAATTTTTCCGCCCAGCTCGAAAACCCCGACGGGAGCTTCAACCACTCCTACTCTCTTGCATGTTGTTTTGCACTTTTGGGTTTGACGTTGTCAATTCATGATCAATTTACAGCTTTCATTCGACGGCTGGAGGCGCATCGGTTCTCAGTTCGATGAAATAATGAATATTCAATTACGATCATGGTTGTGGAATGTCGGTGCTTCTCCGAATGACAATACCAAAACCACACTTTTGCCAAATCCCAGCTACCCGCAAACGCCCTCCTCGAGAAAATAAAACACGTTTATACAGCTTACCAATGATTCCACTGCGCCATGTCCTGCTCAGCTGCTGCCGTTTTGGCCTCGTACCTCTCTTCGCTTCTTCACAGCATTGGCCAGGAGGTCTAGGACCTGAACGGTGTCCTCCCATCCGATGCACGCATCGGTGATGCTGACGCCGTATTTGAGGCCATCCTTGCCCTCCTTAGGGACCTTTTGGTTACCTGCGTGCACGTTAGAACGACATTCAGATGGCAGGGTCGGAGATCACTCACCCTCGTTGATGTGGCTTTCGATCATGACGCCCATAATAGCGTCCTCGCCCTTCTCGAGCTGCTCAGCCAAGGTGGCCGCAACCTTGGGCTGGTTCTTGTGGTTCTTGAGCGAATTTCCGTGGCTGCAGTCCACCATGAGCCGTTGCCGCACCCCGGCCTTTTGCAGGGAAGCCTTGGCCTCCGCGATGCTCTGGGCGTCGTAGTTGGTGCCCCGGGTACCACCCCGCAGAATCACGAAGCAGTCCTCATTGCCCACGGTGCCAACGATAGCGACCACGCCAGGCTTGGTAACCGACAAGAAGTGATGGGGGTGCCTGACCGCCCCGATGGCGTCAACGGCGACCGTGAGGCTCCCGTCCGTGCCGTTCTTGAAACCGACAGGGAAACTCAACCCGCTGGCCAGTTCACGATGAAGCTGGCTCTCGGTTGTCCTGGCACCGACGGCACCAACGCTGAGGAGATCGGCCAAGAACTGGGGGCTGATGGTATCCAGCATCTCGCTAGCAATGGGCATGCCCCGAGATGTGAGATCGACGAACAGCTGCCTGCTCAGCCGCAATCCCTTGTTGATATTGAAGCTGTTGTCGATATCCGGGTCGTTGATCAAACCTTTCCACCCCACTGTTGTGCGGGGCTTCTCAAGGTAGGAACGCATGACGATGAGCAGCTCATCCTTGTGCTTCTCCTTCTCCTTGAGCAGCATGTCGCAGTACTCAAGCGCAGCTTTCGGGTCATGGATAGAGCAAGGGCCAATGACGACCAACAGCCTCTGCTTCTCGTCGGTCCCGTTGACAACCGCAACAGCCTCCTCGCGGCTTTCGAGGACGGTCTTCTTTGACTCAGGGGTCTGGGCGATCTCGTGTTGGAGCAGACCGGGCGGCGTCAGGGGGTTGTAGCCGCGAACTAGTCCATATCATTAGTGCCCAATGCGTTTGCAGGAGTTTCCAAGTGGCGGCATACTCCTCCAGTCTTCGCTTTCCGCCTTGTTGCCGACATTCTTGTTCTCGAGGTAGAACGACTATGACACTGTGAGTCAGGTACATACCCTGGCGAGCGCACAACTTGATTTCATGTGGTACTCACAGACATGATTGTGGTTTGATCTATTACTTTCTGTTCGAAGCAATTCCAGATCAGCTTGGTAATTTAAGGATCTAAAACTCCCAATGCCAGGAAGCAGTTTCAAGAATTGGAGAGCTGGACGGAACACACGGTTTATTTTACAGCTTGCTGCTCCAAGATTTTGAGGGGCAATCCATGAGGGGATGACTCAATGTGGGGTCAATTGGTTGCTGCTGAAAGAAAGCGCCCTGCAACCAGGCCGCTAATAAATCGCATGGTGGAAAGTTTTAACTCCCATGTCCAAACTCTTGTTAATAAAGCAACCTGCGCCATTGGTTGTAGACCAAAACAGGTTCGAATAGAACTCTGAAGGGATTCATTCGTCACTTACACCCTCCTCGCTGCTTGCCTTATTACCCAGCCGCAGGCCGTTGACGAAGGAAGAGATCACTACAATGGACGGCGGTGCCGAGTGCTGTATTCAGATTATAGATAATTAAATCTTGGATTTCTTCCTTCATCAACCAGTTTTGGCCATGTCATTTGGTATACTCGTACGGCGGCCTGGATCGGAGAGCGTGCTTGTCCTGGCTGGCTTGGCACTTGAAAAGAAATGGAGCTCTATATGCCAAGACTTCTCCCCTGTGCAGGAGCCCGCCCCACTTGCCGCGAAGAAAGCTCTCCCGATTTGGGGGCAGGCCAAGAGATGGGATCGTGGACACTCCTCCCAGGTCCGTTTTCGCGACTCCATATAATCTATCTACGTAGATAATCCAGAAGGCTCGCTATCTGCGATTCGAACGCCGACAGCCGACGCGGAAAGAAGGCCGTCTCGGTCAAACTACCAACATGGCTGAGGCTAGCAACGACGAAGATGTCAAGTCGAGTAAGCGAAGCCATGCCGACTTCACCGGCGATGATGGCTCTGGTATGTCGCTACTCACTGGCCCCCTTTCTTCGTCCCTCTAATGGGTGACAAATCTTACTCCTCTTGGTAGATGCGGACGGAACGGGCGCTCACTAACACGCTCGCAATGCAGATAGCTCCTCAGACGATGATATGGGCCCCCAGCTGCCCTCGGCGGTTCCCAAGAAAAAGCGGCGCGTTCTTCCCTACGAGAAGCTGTACATCTCAGCCCTACCCAAGTCGACTCGTTACTCTAAATCTCTGATGCACAAGGAGCAGCTGGCCTTCCTCACCATGACCCCGATAACCGAGTTCCTCATCACAACATCCACCGATGGCGTCGTCAAGTTCTGGAAAAAGGTTGCCGAGGGCATTGAGTTCGTCAAGGAGTTCAAGGCGCACCAGGGCGAGGTCCGCTCTGTGTCCTGCAGCCAGGACGGCCGGAGCTTTGCGACGGTTGGCGTGGACAAGACAGTCAAGCTGTTTGACGTGGTCACGTTCGATCTCCTTGCCGTCCTCCAGCTCGATTTTGCGCCACGCTGTGTCTGTTGGGTTCACAGAAAAGGATCGTCTTTACCGCTCCTGGCCGTTTCTGATAGCGAAGCTAAGCCGAGCATCCGCATTTATGACGGGAGAGGCGAGATCCAGGAACCAATTCACACCATCACCGGCCTGCATAGAAGTCCCGTCTCCCTGATGGCGTTCAACGACCAATATGACTGTGTAATCTCGGTGGACGAGGGCGGCATGATCGAATACTGGCAACCGAGTGGCCTCTACGAGAAACCGGAAACGGTCTTCCAGTACAAGAGCTCGACCAATTTGTTCGAGTTCAAGAAGGCAAAGTCCGTCCCGGTTACTCTCACCCTCTCTGCCGACGGGAGCCGATTCGCGACCATGTCCTTGCCTGATCGGAAGATACGCATCTTCGACTTTGCCTCGGCCCAGCTCCAGCGTACCTACGACGAGTCATTACAAGTTATGGAAGAAATGCAGCAGGCCGGGACCGCGTTGCAAAAGCTCGATGCCGTGGAATTCGGGCGCCGGTTGGCCCAGGAGCGGGAAATCGAGTCACCAGAGCTTCGCGACAAGTTCAATGTCATCTTTGACGAATCGGGGCATTTCATCCTGTACGGCTCCTACCTTGGGGTCAAAGTGCTCAACACCTTCACAAACCAAGTAGTCAAGGTTTACGGCCGGGAAGAAGGGTTTCGGCCGCTGGCGTTGGCATTATATCAAGGCCAGCCGCAGAAGAAGGGCGTAACAACCGTCGCCATGGCAGCGTCAAGCAACCCTCTGCTGCAAGCGTCAGAGTCCAGGGACCCAATATTGGTCGCGACGGGCGTGGGGAAGGTTCGCTTCTACATGTTTACCGACGAGGAGGAGTTTTCAAAATCAACGAGAGATGTCCAAAATGAAAAGCCCGTAGTCCTGGGACAGAAGAAGGTCGAGGAGAAAAAGAAGGCCGAGACAGGAACAGCGGCCATCATCCACACCACTTACGGGGACATCCACATCCGACTGTTCCCGGACGCCGCGCCAAAGACGGTCGAGAATTTTGTGACGCATTCTCGGCGTGGCTATTACAACAACACTATATTCCACCGTGTCATCCGAAAGTTTATGATCCAATGCGGAGACCCCTTGGGTGATGGGACAGGGGGCGAGAGTATCTGGGGAACCGAGTTTGCAGATGAATTCAGCAGCTTGAGACACGACAAGCCATACACGGTCAGCATGGCCAATGCTGGACCTAACACGAACGGAAGTCAATTCTTCATCACGACGGAGAAAACGGTATGTTTGGTGCTTGCTCCTGATATTTCTAGCACATGCTAACGGGACTTAGCCCTGGCTTGACAACAAACACACCATCTTTGGCCGTGCTGTGCAGGGCCTAGATGTTATTCACAAGATTGAGAACGTCAAGACGTACAAGGAGAAGCCGTTGGATGACATCAAGATTCTCAGCATTGATATTGCGTGAGGGGCGAGGGAGGATTAGATGCGGTCGTTACGTCCATAGGACCGGGTTGAAGTTGGGTTGCGTAGCAAGCCGTCTTGGTTTATGATGATGAGTATAAATCGCGGGAGTAATTGAACGCTACTATGCGTCCACTCTCAATTCCAAACGCGTAACATTCGGTGATCCAAACACACATATACGTACATCAAAGCAGGCGAAAGATGTTCCCTTCAAAGAGATGACTTGACATCGCCACCGTAATTTATCTTCCTCAGGATGCTCCTGTTCAGCTCCGACACATTCTGTACACCAGCCAACCCCATAGACTGATCTACGTCAGCCAAAAGCCCCGCCAGCACATGCCTCGCGCCCTCGCTGCCCGCGATCCCCAAACCATATATCACCGGCCTCCCAACCAACACCGCCTTTGCCCCCAACGCCAGCGCCTTCAACACATCCGCCCCCGTCCTCACCCCCGAATCATACAACACCGTCAGCCGGTCCCCAACAGCATCCACAATCTCCGGCAGCATCTCCAACGCCGGCACCGCCCCATCCAACTGCCTGCCCCCATGATTCGACACCACAATCCCATCCACCCCGGCCCTCACCGCCATCTCCGCATCCCCCACACTCAACACCCCCTTTAACACAATCGGCCCATCCCCCCACAACCGCCTCAACACCGCCAGATCCTCCCACCGATGCGCATGCCCCGAAAATACCTCCGCCAACCACGCCCGACTCGCCGCCACCACATTCTCTTTCCCGTCAACATCCCCATCCCCCTCATTCCCCTCCGCAAACATCCGCCGAAACGCCGGGTCGCTAAACCCCAGCGCGTTGCCCTGGCCCCGCGCAAACGGCAGATACCCCGCGTCCAGGTCCAGCGGCCGCCACGACATGGTGAAGGTGTCGAGGGTGACGACCAGCGCGGCGCAGCCGGCGGCGCGGGCGCGCGAGAGCAGCGACGCGGTGAGCGCGTCCGAGAGCGGCCAGTAGAGCTGGAACCAGCGCGGGACGGCGGGCGCGGCCGAGGCGACCGCCTCGAGGGGGGTCGTGGCCGCGGTGCTGTAGATGTAGGGGACGTGGAGGGAGGCGCAGGCTGTGGCGACGCCTTCTTCGCCGTGGGGGTGGTAGGCACCTTGGACGCCGATGGGGGCCATGAGGAGAGGGGTGTCTAGCGGGGTGGTTAGTATAGATGCATATATTGTTATATGATGGGGGCTGGGTTGTGGTTTTGGGTTACTGTTCATAGGTACTCACCGTATTTCTTGCCAAATAGTTCGACACTGAGATCGCGTGGCATGGTGGGCCGCAGCATGCGCGGGATCAGCTTCCACTGGCGGAAGGCCAGGCGGTTGGCATGCATAGTCGCCTGCTCGCCCGCGCCGCCAAAGACATAGTTGAAGGCTTCGGGGGCCATGGCCTCTCTGGCCGCCTGTTCTAGCTTGTTCGGGTCCGTCGTGACAATGGGTTTTTGGCCGGCAATCATTGCTTGAGCATACAGATCGAACTGGTACTGGCCGTACGGCACCTTCTCCTCGCCATCGCTACCATCTTTATCTTGTGGCTCTGACATGTTGAGACCTCTGGGCTCACATGTACGCTCGTACGTACTTGAGAGGTTGCGGTTGGGGAAGGACTTCTACCCCTGGCTTAGTCCGCTGGAGCTGGGGTTTATATCCCTGAATTTCCCCGCATCAACTGTTTGGATCAACCACCAAGTGCTCCTTGTGCAGCTTGATTTACCTCGGCGATTCTCGTGTGGGGCAATACTGTACTTTGTGTGAACGGATGGCGCAGGGAGAAGACCCGCGCCCGCTGATGCCCCAAAAGGAAGTTATTGTCAACACTACCATGAGCGCCTATTATAACTAACAAGGGATATATCCATCTGTCTGCCCCTCTCCCCATTCCCCGTATCTTAGTTTGCGGTGTCGGGAAACACAGCCCTGCAACGCCAAAATCCTCTTTCCTTTCCTGACAATAACCCATCAACTAAAGGTAGGAACGCCTCTGAAGTACGTCCCAGGGGGTCGGGTGTTGCCCCATTCCTGAAAACCATTTGGCAAGTATGTGAATTCCACTCAATGGCTGCAGATCCCCGAGCAGGCCATTGCCTTCATCCACATATCGGTGTTTATAATACGCCTTTTCTCCTAGACCCCAGAGCTCAACTAGGCGCTCACCTCGGCGCTCACCTCGGCCAACCTTAACTACCTAGTTATCTATCCAGCTGGGCTAACAACCCATAGTTTCGACTTTGTGATCGTCTATGGTTTAATAGACCACAGTTCTCGTGACCTACAGTGCGTTGTTAGTTGGGCATTCTTGGACAATCAAATTCCAAATACGTACCACCCCATCTCCCTGATCTTCTTGGAGTTTGTTTGCGATCCCTTCTTGTCGCTTGTCCATATCGCCAGCGCCTTGCTGCACGACGCAAAGGCCTCGACAAGTTCCTTCATTCTGCCGCTTCTGAGGAACTCCCGGGCCACGTCTGAATCCTTCTCGGCAATCACAGCCGCGAGCTCCATGCACTCCAAGAGGTTGTCTCGGGACAGAGATGTGCCCGCAAAGTGCAGGCAGCTGATGTAAGCTAGCACTGTCTCGGGGATATAGGCCTCGCGGATCTCTTGGAAGTCATTGTCCACTAGTGCCGCGCTGTCAGCCCATAGCACCCAAGAGGGGGAGGCGAGCATCTTACCTTCGTTCGAAACCAATAACCAGCCCTTCAAGACTGGTTGCATGCACGCCTTGGCTGACCGAACCTCTTGGCTCGTATGTTGCCACATCTCGCGTGTCGTGTTGTTTTCCCTGTTGCGAGCGTCGTCAGTAAACAGGACGGAGTCGTATCAGTGAAGCAGAAAACGTACTCTCTGCTAAGCCCAGCCAATGACGACAGAGTCTCCATCGAATCCAGCGCGCGGACGAGACACTCAAGCTCCCACACATTTCGCACAAGGTTGATGAGCTTCTCCTTGCTCATTTGGCATGTCTCGAGGAATTCGGCCGAGAACTCAGCGCCAGCAAACTCCTGGAACCAACCGGGACCAGAATCCTCGCTCTTATCCCGCACTGGGATGGGTGACTTCTTCTGGATAATTTGTCGCCCAGATACCCGTTCGCTGAAGGCGCGGGCGGCGCGTAACCTTGTCTGTTCTATAATAGGTCATTGCATTAGCACGGCGAAGCAAGGAAGGAAGAAAAAACAAGCAAGAAAAGAGGGAGAGGCAACGTACTGAGCAAATACTTGTAGATCCGGATAGCGTAGGTGCATGTCTCTACGAACTGGCCTGGGACCAACATGAGCCACCCCATGGCGCGAATGATCAGGTCGTCCTCTTGATCAACAAACTCGGCGTCCTCGCCAAAGAAATCAGGCTTCACAAGTCGGCCGTACTTGAGCGTTGGGGGACCAGGTTCGAGTATTTTGAACCGCCCCTTTGCCTCACAGCGCAGCAACTGGTCCTGGACATCGTCCAGGTAGATCGAAGGCTGAGACTTGGTGAACTCGGCCACGTCGAGCCCTAGCTGCCTCATTATGGTGAGCTGGTGTAGCCGGACGTCGTTGTCGAGAATGTGGATAAGATTTCTGCTCAATGTCTCATTCAACCGGGTACTGGACAATTTGGAAGAGTAGAGAGGAACCATTTCCTCCAGGTTGGCAAGCCGGAGGTAGCTGATGTATGCTGCAATAATGTTCTCTTGTGCCTGGTGCCGACTTTGCAGCGCGCCCCCCGCCTCGTCGAAACCGGCGAGACGGTCCAGGGCGGAGATCACGATGAGAACGTGGGCAAGCACCCGGAGGCCGTCGTGGTCCGCCAAATCAAAGAACTTGTCTTGATTGAAGCTTTCCATCATAGGTGAAGTCACCTTGGGAATCAGCTTCGAAGTTTGCTTCTTATTCGCGTGCTTGGACAACACAAGACCTTGGTAAAATAGGTGCCGGTCCAGGTCGTTGGAGACAATAGCCCCCTGTAGCGCCTTTCCAGCCCGTAGAGCTTCTTTTCTTGTTCTTGGGTCCGTCTCCAAGGAAGCGATCAGACGCCTACTAACCGTCATCGGGTCGCTGTGGTGTAGAACGGCGTTGAAGGAAGGAAATTGCTGCGCGGCTTTGCCGGCAGCCTCCCCGCCATATTTGGCAAGGTGCAGGTCGAATTGCGTCCTGAGAAGCGCGTTGTAATGTGCGAAGAGAAGATCATCCCAAGATTTGCACACCTTTTCCACGCTGGTGATATCGCCCGCCAGCAACCCGTAGACTGCCCTGTCGTACTCTCCCGTCCCACCGTCTCGAGCAGCGGCAAAGCACATGCGCCTCCATAGAACCAGGGAGCTTGGCTCGAACTCGAGTTGCTCTTCATCATCTGGGTTGGAAAGGGGCAGGGGTGCAATAGACGCGGCCCTCCATAGCTCCGTTCTCTCCGCGCACCACTCCCTGATCTCAGACATGGAGCAACCCCGGCGAAGCATCTCGAAGCATCCGAGCCAAATCGCGCGTTCGAAGAACTCATCCTGTGATTCCAACTTGCGGGCCTGGCGGGTGACAGCGTCTGGGTCCAGTTGTGTGATAAGGGTGTTGGAGCCGAGATGTGACTGAGCCGCAGCGGCGTCGTGGGGGTCCAACACGCCCTGATAGCCATTGACGCTCTTTTGAAGTTTGATTTTGTGGCGAGTATGGAGCCAGCCGTGTGCCAATATGTCGCCCCTCTCGGCATTTTGTTGTAGCTCGCTCACCACCTCGTCGATTGGCGTACCGTAACTTGCACCGCTTTGAAGCCACTCCAGGACAACTTTCCTCTCCCGCGCAACCGAATCGGAGACCATAAATTCGCTCCACCACTGCCTACGACTCCTAATCGAGGCGTCGTCCGGGTTTCCCGGTTGCGACGCGGCCTGGTCATTACCATATCGTAGAGGGAGAATTCGCCGCAGAAGATCCCACGTTTGTGCCTCCTCTTCTACACGGCGCACTTCTTCAGCGGAGACGGCATCGTTGCCATCATCAACCTCATCCATATCAATGTCGGCCGAAGCAGCTCTTTGCCAGCTCCCCCCCCGCGCAGACCGCGCCCGGGGTTCGCGCTCGCGTAACCGGTCGGCCCTTTTGCGCGTGTATGTGTAGTAAGTGTCGACAAGCTTGATAACTTGGGTAAGCCTCTCTGTTGTCGAGCTTGCCGAGTCGGTGTTGTAACGGTCGAGCTGGGCAGCGAAATAGTCGACTTCCTCTCCTGCCTGGATGGTGCTCTCCTGGTACGTTGTCTCGAGATCTGCCATCTCGTCGTTTGCCGGCTCTGCAGGTGTGTGTTAGCGGTCCGTATAGACGTCCACCATGACAACCCGCAGCGATGACCGACCTTGGCCCGGGAGTTGTGAGCTAGTCCGAGAGCTCTCAGAAGCCGGGTAATCCTAGAATGGAACGTCAGTAAACATTGATTGCACAGAGATGCAGCGATAGAAACAAGCACTAACAAATGCCGGCGCCATATCGATGGGGCCAATGGTGAGCAATGCACGAGTTTGGAAGGCGTGGGAGGGAGAGGGATGACAAGCGTTGTCTGGGCGGTTGCCCTAGGCGTCCGAAGAGACAAATGAGGTTGGCTTTCGCAATTGGGCGCTTGTTTAGCGCATCCTGGAGTGCGTGTTTACGTTCGATTGCAAGCCGATGGGAGTCGTCGATGGTTTTCGGGGGTTGTTTGCGGCTAGTAAGTATCCACGAATCCAGCAGCGGGAGACAGGTATTGCTTCGGATACAGATTAATTACTGTTTCTTGCCGTCAAGCAACGCGGTCGCGCCGATACGGGATCGAAAAATCGGGTCACCGCACCAAGAGAGGGACCAACCTTAAGACCTGGCAAACCACAGCTCCCCTTGTTCAAAGCACGGGCCACAGAGCCAATCAGTGTGGGGCAGCCATGCCCCACCGGGTGGTTAGAAAAGTCGTCGAGCAGTCAAAATTTTTGATTCTTTTCTCTTTTCTTCTTCATGTCTTATGGCGTTCATATTAGAGTCTCGGAACAAGCCTTTCATTGCTTGTTCAGGTCCACGCGGCCTCTTGCGCGCTCAATGATAGCCTAGAGGAATCCCGCACCCTCCTTTCCAGTTACCTGACGCCTCTCGGGGTTATTAGGGTGGACGCATTTGGCGAGTGATACATTTATTTCCCTTCCATTACTGGATGCCGTTTTTCCTCTGCTCCATCTTCAGCCGCAACAGGTTCGGCTTTGGGCAGCTAGCGGTTACCGCGCTGTCACCGTTCTTCTCATAGAACGCCTGGCAGCATTCGTAGAGAGCATCAACGAACTTGGCACACTTGGCCTCGTTGTACCCATTTTTCGTCAGACAATCTTGGAATGTCAGTCAGGTGCGCCAACCCGACAACATGACTCAGGAGAGGATACCTTGAATTGCACACTGTATGAACAGTCCTTTTATGTCAGCATCTATCATAGACAACACTAAGGGACAAGCGGACGAACCGCTCGTGGGTGGCATGGAGGATTGCTTCGGAGGTCTTGATCGAGTCCCTGGATAAGCAAGCGTGTCAATCTTGGGCTGACGCTATGGGATATAAAAGTGATAGCACCCAACACTGACCATTGCGGCGTCGTTTGTAAAGTGAAGTTGGATTGGTGGTCTCTTTCTGTCGGTAGTTGTTTGGTTCTTTGAGGTCCCAGGGCCAGATGGCGGTGCTGGAATGCAACTGGGAACAATGATGTCAGGGGACCCCGGCAGCGCTTGACAAACCTCGCGTTGCATGGCCTTGCTCTGCATCATATGGGCTACCCAGCATCATCACCATGGGCTACTCTACATGGTCACCATGAGCTGCTCCTTGGTTGTTCCATGATACCTCCTCCCAGCAGCCGCTCATGCAGAATAGTGCCAGCTATATCGGTGGAAACCGGTAATAAGAGAATTATATCGTTAGATAGTCAGTGACTTCTGAGTTAAGACTGGAAACAGTGTTCACTGTTTCCATTTCATCGCTGAACTTATTTCCAACTTGCACTCTCCTAGAGGTACTTTAGGTATCACTGACTACCTAGAATAACCCCCAGTCACTGTCAAAGTTCGGATGTCAGTTCCATATTGATTTACTGCAGCTCAAAAGGCTTTACCTCTGGAGCCTAGAACTTTGTTCAACCCCACCACACGACCTGGGCACCTCCCGGCCACGCTGCGCGCTCGATCATCCCCCACCTTCAACAACCAACCGACCGGCCCCGACGCCAGGCAAATTCCTCCAAAGGTTGAGCAACCCGCCATTTGGGTCATACGGCATCAGCTTCCTTTCGAGCAGAATCCCAAGAAACAAAGACAAGCAATTCCCACCTTTTTGGCGTACAGTGTTAGTTGAGGTGGGTTCTCGCACTTTGCACCCGATTAGCCTCTGGTAGTTACGCCAAACTCCGCCTTCCCCCTCGCACATGCAACCATTCACCCAACACAACTTTATCGCATTCCGCACCCTTCAAGAACTAACTAAATCTCCTCAACCCCTCAGAAAACCACACTTCCTCAACGCCCACCAACCTCGTGACACACCCACCCACCCTACAAACCCTCAAAACACCCTTCGCCCAACCCCAAAAAAACAATGGCCGACAACGCCGAGAACGGCAGCCCTCAGCCCCCGGGGCCCGAGATGAGCGGCAGCAGCGTCGGCATGGGCGGCATGAGTATGGGCGGTGGAAACAGCGGCGGCGGGGGAGCGGGGGCCGCCGCCGCCGCAGCAGCAGCAAACGAGCACCTCAATATCAAGGTGACGGACAACAACAACGAGGTGTTTTTCAAGATCAAGCGCAGCACCAAGCTCGAGAAGCTCATGACGGCCTTTTGCGAGCGCCAGGGCAAGACCCCGGCCTCGGTCCGCTTTCTCTTTGAGGGCCAGCGCGTCCAGCCCGCTGATACACCCGATACGGTGAGTTTTGCTTCCCCTCCGTCGATGGCTTTTCTCTTTGTTTTTCTGCCTAGGGGTGTAGATGAGGGGGGTTTGGTTTTCTTAGATTACGCGCGCGAATAGAGAGGGTTTGTTCGCTGACACACTGGATTAGCTGGAGATGCAAGACGGCGATACCCTAGAAGTCCACCAAGAGCAGGTCGGTGGCTGCTGAGCCCGCGCGTTACGATTGATCGAGAGAGGGGAAGCGGGGTGAAGGGAGGGGGGTTCGCGGTTTACTCGGCGATACTGGACGCTCTCGGCTTTGGGATGGCGAACGGAAATATCGGAGTTTTGCAACTTTACGCCCATCTATCTACGCGGGTGGGCGCGGGGCGGAGGATACCAACGGGGAGATGACGATGCCCATGATGCATGGAGATCTTGTCGCTGGATTCCGGCTCGGGGAGGGGAGGAGTTGGCGCATCTCGGGGCGCGGTTATCTGGCACGTTAGGGAATTATCATTCGCCATACAGGACTCATCTATTATCTTGCGATGCTATGTATTGTGACTTTAGTCGGCCTACGCTCGATCTAGCCAGCTCTCTACACGTGCGCGCGGTGCAATGGGGGTGTTTGTCCCCAGACATCATCACATATCATGACGTAACGATGGAGATGCAGCCGTCTATGTTTGAAAACGCCAGGCAAATGATTTCCTACGATGCACCTACAAACCCAAACCTACAGAGAAATTACAAACAAACTCCAGATCTGGCCAGCAAATACACAACAGAGAATCCGAAACTGCATCAATCAATCAATCAATCCACGCGCACCGCTTTGCATCCCATGGACATCTGCGCCTCATGCCTCATGCCTTCACTCCCTCTCCATGCAGTGCGTGCACAGAACCACCGTCTCGCCCCGGGGCACCGCGGGCCCTTCATAGGAAGATCTGGCCGTCGTCAAAAAGCGCCGTTGCAGGTGGCGCAGCGGAAGCACTCGTCATGCCACTCGCCACCCAGGGCACGGACGTACTGGCCGATGACGGCGGTCCCTGCACTTGCGGCACTTGGGGGCGCGGCGCTCGGTGCGCTTCGTCTGGCAGGACACGCACCACGCATAGCCGTCCTTTTCGATATGCGTCATGCCCTTCTCAAACGGGTCGCCGCACTCGGCGCAGAAGAAGTGGCCAAAGTGCCAGTGGGCGCCCAGCGCCACCACGTGCTGGCCCATGATGGGCGTCTTGCAGTGTTTGCAGCGCGGCGCGAACAGCTCGTGCCAGTCGAGGTGGCAGAAGAAGCGGAGGCGGTCGTCGCCATCTTCGGCCATCGTCTGGCCGGGTTCCTCGGGCAGCATCTGACCCGCGGCGCGGCGGGCGATGCGGTCGAGGCGCGCTTCGCGATGGTTGTCTGGTTCGGGAGAGATCTCGAGTGCCTCGAGAGAGGTGCCGCAAGTATAACACGTGAAGCACTGCGGGTGGAACCGCTCCGATGTGCCGGCGAGGGAGACAAAGCGGCCCTCGATAAAATCACCGCATTCGTGACAGCGAGCAGTGGCGCGGCTACCGGCCGGCTTCGAAGCGGACGACCAGGGCCCGTGAGGTCGCGCTGCCTGCCGGACACGAGGCGCTCCAGCTTGCGGTGTGGGGAGCGGACGACGAGAGCCCCCGCTCCTGTTGGCGCTGTTATCGTCAGGTGTTACGATTACAGGTATGCTGGGGCCGTCATCCGCATCATCAGGCCCAATCACGATAGCAGGTGGGGCGGACGAGGAAGAGTCGTTGACCGCAATCACGGGGATAGAAGGCCCATCGACTTTAATAGAGGGCGCAGGGGGTTGTGTGTTGCGTGTCGGCGAGGGCGACGGGGCCGGCGAGACCGCAGGGCTGTTCGAAACAGAGATAGTAGGGATCGTTTGGGTTTGCGGCTGCGGCTGCTGTTTGCGGAGCCCGCCCGGGACGAGGCAGGGTGGGTGTTTGGCACTTCCCCGCCCGAAAGTCGACTCTTCTGACTTGCCGTCAGTAGCCTCCCCTTGGGGCTTCCAATTTTTTTCAAAGCTTACGATAGGTCTACCGGGTCTATCGCTGACTGCAGAGGGCGTGGGAAGCTTGGGACTGCGGTCTTTCAACTTCATACTCGTTGCCTGCTTGATATCCTCGCTGCGGATCTCCATGCCGTGCTTTCGGGGCACGTCTTCGCGCGGAACCGGCGGAGTGGCAACGCGAGAGTTGGTTGTGTAAAGGGGATTTCGAGATTGGGTTGGAGGATTGCGGTGTATCTCGTATTTGGAGACTAACTTCTCGGGTGAGGAGGGGGGGGGAGGCTCCGTCTTTAACCCAGAAGCACCCCTACGGGTGAACTGAAGACGGTTGAGAGGCTCCTTTGGCTTTGGTTTTAGCGGATTAACCACATCATCTGACGCGGAAGCTCGAGCCCCGTCGGACTCGTTGTCTGGTTCCTCCCAGATCTGGTCGCCGGAGAAGGGCTTCTGCGCCTCGTTGCTCATGGTCCTTTTCTGTCTGCTTCTGGAACGCCCTCCTGAAATGGAGTGAGGTTCGCTCGGGATATCGCCGTATGATTTGAAATTGCGATCCGCGGCCGCGCCGGATTGTGCCGCACCGCACCCCGGCCCTATGCTGGATGCCTGACGAGAGGAGGAAAACGACGGACGACCCGAAGCTTGCGCAGGGCTGTCGATCTCGGTAGAACTACCGGACCGCGACCCTGAGAGAGGACCTCGGGCAAGACCAGTGGGCGTGACGTCAGTACCATACCTGCCGACACTAGCGGTGCGAGCATGGGCATAACTGTTCTTGCGCAGGTGTGGCCGATATCGGTAGGGAGCCCCAGGCTGAGGAATCTTGTCCGGATTCTGGTGCTGCCATACCAGTTCGGCCGCCTCGTCGAGCGCCGCACCATAAATCCGCTTGTCCTCGTCGCCCTCCTCTGCGCCCTCCATGTCCTCTTGGGGCGATTCTTTAAGGTCCATATCTTCCATAGCTCGGCGCAGCGAGAATGCCTCCTCTTTCTCCATCCACCTTTGCCCACGCTCCATGTAGGTTGCACTGGGGACGACTTCTGACGGTTTCAGTGGTTGCACAGGGCGGTCCGGATAATAGTCCTTTCCGCGGGCCGTGCTCGAGTATGACGAGACGCTGGGAACAATCGAAGGGCGGCTTGCGGAGGCCAGAACACTCACAGTGTCCGACTGTGTCCGCTGGTGGTAGGTAGGCAAGGTCGATGAAGATGGATTATCGGCGGAAGGCCGGATATTGGTAGACGAGCTAAGAGCGTCATGTCTGGAAGCCGGCGGAGGGCGGGCACCTGCTGGCCTATTGATACGGTTGGTGCGAAGACCTGCGAGATAAGCAGCTGCGGTAGGTCAGTAACTGACCAGGTCGTGAATCGTATGCCTGTCTTGGGGGTTGTTCGTTTGTTGCATACCAAACTGTTCGCTTGACATGTAGGAAGGTGACGGTGGCGTCACCTTCCTTGTGGAATTCCGCTCCTTAGAGCTGCCGCGGGCAAACATGGTCCTCGGACCTTACGACGCCGACAAGATACTTGGCAGCTTTGGGGAGTGTGCAGCGGGAGGTGGCAGCGATGGGTAGCCCGGTGAATTGGGGAAGCTGGGGGTTGCAATCGAAGGCCGGAGTTAAAACGGTGCGAGAATGGCTGGGCCTAGCAGCCAGCTCGACCGAAGTTCAATTTATGGAATGTCCTGGAATGTTGTTTATCTGTGAGTATCAGTGGTCAATGACGTTGCTAGGCAGGTCAAGGGACACAACAAGCACGGTGAACGGAACGCATAAAAGTAGGTGAGTCAAAAGACAGTTGATCCGCTGAGGTGCGAGACAAGCCGACAGCTGCCTTTCCTGGTTTGCCAGCTGCGATTGGACCACGCAACGAGACAAACATGGGTGGGTTCCCACAGCGACGAGCCGGAGCCACTCGTCAGCAGCACAGTACTTGGGAGGTATTTGAACAGTGCTTGGCTCCAAGCGAGCTGCGTCAACAACCAGTACCTGGCCTTGCCAACGGCAGCCCACCAGAGCTTACAGTGCAAGCTTCAGCACAAATAGTGATGTTTGGACTGCTGTTTTTGGCTGGTGCGGATCCGCTATTTTCAGGGAGCTCGAGTCAGAGTGCAAACCGACTATTCGTACCCTTCCGAATTCCCACAACCAGCTCTCACCTCTCCGGCTTCAACATACACATCCAGTTGGTTTGGCTAGCTGGCACCCCTGGCTGCGGTTCATAACCCCTCGCCCTGCCCAATACCCTTGGCTATACAGCTTGTAACCCCGGTGGAGATATACTCGACGTTCTCTCCCGGCTTCACGCTTCCACCATGGCAGGAATTACATCAAGATCAGCGGCATCCCTCCCCATCGGCGTCGGTATCGGCTCTGTCGACGTCTACTCTCCCGCCTTCAGCCGGGTTGACGCAGGATGAGAGAGGTGGCGTCACAAATTCCGCTTCCGGTTTTACGATAGCGATCGCCAGATCTTTGTCATCAAGATCCCTCTCGACCTCTATGTATAAAGCGCTCCATATAGAGGCTTACCCAGGGTTTCATACCCAACTTGCTAGTCAGGGGAGAGAAGGGAGCTGGAGAACGATCGGAAGTGCTCTCCGTCGAGCACAAGGTCATTCTGGAGGAGATAGTGGGGAGGGTGACTCAACCGGCGGCTCAAAACCAGAATGCGATGCGAAAGGAGCCTGGCCAAACCCCTCCTGTATAGTTCCTCGACATCCGGGCAGAACTGGAGAAGTACGCGAGGGCAGGACGGTTTTCGCGCGTCGCTCTTGGAAAATTAGTTAGCAACCAATCGGAACTGCAGCGCCAGGGCGGGACTCGGAAGCGCCTGCAGCCTCAGCTCTGTCTGCCGATGGATCCCGTTTTGACAAAACAAAACCAAAGCTGAGGAGTTTCTCACCCACGAGGAGGCAGGGATGGGGAAATGCAATGCATGTCTTACACAGGATGGACACAACGAAGCACGCTCTGACAAGGGCTCTTTTCTCCAATTCCCACCATTTCGGTTCACCAGTTCCATCTTACGCAATCTCATCCCCCACATTGCCTCGCAATTGTGGTTAGGCCTATTTGGCAACTTGAGAGCTTCGAAGAGCTGACACAGTAACGACCTGAGAAGTGGGTTGGCTTAAAAGTTTCGAGGGATGCCCTGCACAAACTCGGCATCCGCCACTGTTTGCCGGTTCTCCTTTCCCCGCACTCGACAACACCCACTGACCCACTCCACTCCAAGCCTTGCAGCCTGATAAAAATCCGTTTCAGTGGAAAGGGCGTCTTGGGGTTTTCGCCCGCCAGTTATTTCCGGGCCCGGGCCGACCCTGTTCTGGAATCAAAGTGCGCCTACCATCAATGATTCTCGAGCTTCCCTCGGGCAAGAGTCGGCCGAGAGGGCAAGCCAATTCGAGGAGTCATGATGCCACCGAGCTCCGAGCCGACATGCCGCGTTGAATTTATTATCTACCTATTAATAACTAACTAGCTAACCCATCTGACTATGCTGTCTTTGGCCCTGTCTCATCTTGCCATATACACTAGACAATGGGATGAAGCAGGCAGGGTAAGGACAAACTTCGAGAACATGGGCCGAGGATGGACCCTAGTCGGCGCGGCGTCTGGGGGTGTGGATGCTGCTGCATCGGCAGCGGCTCCCGCTAAACCAAACTCGAGGCACATTGGAGGTCTGCCGGGTGGGGAGAAGGAGGGTGTTGGTTCCGTCAGAACCGCGATGGCCCTTGCAAAAATATTCCCGGACTTACAACCTTCTCTTCGGCCGAGGGTGACCGCTTGATTGTGTATTATATACTGTCTCTGCGGCCCTCATGTGTTACGCGTTGAATCGTGCTGAACCTTGGATTTGCCCCCTTTATATGGTACTTTTTGTCAACACCGTTTCAGGGCAACGAGATCTCAATGTCCCTGCAAACAAGTGCTGTTCCTGGTCTTAATTTCCATATCGTTTCTTGTCCTATCCTCCACTCAACATACAAACTCCCCCAATGACTTCGCCCATGGCAACAGCCCCTGAACCGGCGTTACCCGTGTCAATGAAGTCAAAGCAAAACGCTCCCGAACTTTTCTCTGGTGAGAAAGGCACCGGGTCGGATGACAGCCCGGTTGAGACTGACTCACCCGAAGAAGCTGAGTTCAAAGAAGGGGGTTATGGTTGGTTAGTGTTGCCCCGTACAAGCATGTTCCCCTTGACTTTACACACACAGACAAGGGATCCCCCCTCTAGCAAGTGCCCAACGCTAATCTTGTAAGTAAACAGGGTGGTTGTCTTCTCCGTCCTCCTCGTTAATGCCCACACTTGGGGTTTGAACTCGTCATATGCCGTCTTTCTGGCATATTACTTACGGTCTGGCACCATTGATGGTGCATCCCCGTTGGGCTTCGCCTTTGTAGGCGGTTTGTCCATCTCGATATGTACGTCGCCTCCTTTCCATGATCTAAAGGTACCTGCTGACAGATGCCCGGGTAGCCCTGCTGGTGTCTCCGATAGCTACCTGGTCTATCGGCCGGTTTGGGACCGCCACAAGCCTGCGAATCGGCGTTGTACTCGAAGCGTAAGTACCGCATGCCCAGCCGGTACTCCCAGCGCTGCAGCAGGCTAACACCGGGTTGCCCCTATCTACCAGCATATCCTTCATCGGCGCCTCTTTCTCCACCCACATATGGCACCTCCTTCTCAGCCAAGGTGTGTGCTTTGGTCTGGGCTTAGGGTTCTGCTTCACATCCACCGTTGGCGTCGTTCCGCAATGGTTCACCAAACGGCGCTCCTTTGCCAACTCCGTAGCCACCTGCGGCTCCGGCTTTGGTGGGCTCACATACGCCCTCGGCACGAATGCCATGATCTCCAACCTTGGCCTCGCCTGGGCATTCCGGATCCTAGCCATCTTGGCCTTTGTGGTGAACGGCGCATGCAGCTTGATCCTGCGTGATAGGAATAAGGCGGTTGGTGCCGTTCACATACCCTTCCACAAGGACCTCTTCAAGCGTCTGGAGTTCTGGCTGTTTGTCGGCTGGGGCTTCTTCAGTCTCCTGGGCTATGTCATCGTTGTCTTCTCCATTACCGACTATGCCCAGTCGGTTGGCTTTACCGCAAGCCAGGGATCGCTTGCAGCTTCTATCTTCAACTGTAAGATCCCATTCCCTCCATCACCAACCATTTCGTGCATCACGTGCTGATTCACGCCTGCGATATCTTAGTGTCCCAAGGCATCGGAAGGCCTCTCATTGGCTTGGTCAGCGACAGGTTCGGGAGAATTAATGTCGCCGGTGTTGGGACCCTAATCGCCGGCCTCGCCGCCTTTTTTCTATGGATCTTTGCTGGGAGCCACTTCGCCGGGCTCATTGTATACGTTCTCTTCGGAATGTTTGCGGGAATCATATGGCCTTGTGTTGCTCCCGTCGGAGCTGAGGTTGTTGGTTTGCAACTGTTGCCTTCTGGTATGCATGAGCATTGCCCCTGATTGCTGCATTCATGAAAGACTAACCGGGTGGCTTAGCCTTGTCGATTTACTGGCTTGTTCTGGTTCTACCTGCCACTTTGTAAGTTACCAAGTTCCCTCCGCTACCTTTTCTTCCAAACCCTGGCCTAATATTCAACAGTGCCGAAGTAATTGCTCTGAGCCTAAAGACTTCTGGCGTTAGCGCCTATCTCAATGTACAGGTTTTCACTGGGTCGATGTACATCGCCTCATTTGTTTCCAGTAAGGCGCTTTCATCCTTTTCTAGTAGATCCAGTTCTAACAATGTCAACAGTATGGCTCTTAAGAGGCTGGAAATTACAGCAGTTAGAACTGTTGGGGCCGGACGAGAAGCAGCAAGCGAATACCAACCTACCCGACAACGGTAACCAGGAGCAGAGAGAGCCACGGCACTCTGGGTTACGTGCGTATGTGAACGGCATGACCGTCATCAAGAAGGTTTAAACCAAACCATCGCACAATAAATCGGAGCCTTCGCGCCCATTCATAATTTCATTACGAGACAGCATCAATATAATAACATAGACCCCCTATGTCGACAATTGTGTTACCTCGGGTATCCTTCTCAGGCATCTTTCGACAGTTCGATTGCCTTAGCCGCCGCCGCCTCGAAATCATCGAATGCGTACAGCGGCAAGCCACTTTCAGAGATAAGCCTTTGACCTTTTCTCTCATTTGTCCCCCTGATGCGTACAACAACAGGGACGCTGGGAGACAACTCCTTAAAGGCCATGATGATACCCCTGGCAATCATATCGCCGAGGGTTAGCCCGCCAAAGATATTGACAAAAATCACGCGGACCCTCGGGTCTCGCAGAATAATCTCGAAGCTCTGCTTTACCGTCTGGGACGTGGCCTTGCCCCCGGTGTCGAGGAAATTGGCGGCGTGCCCGGCAAGCGCATCAACAGTGTTCATGGCCAACCCTGCGCCGTTGACAAGGGTGCCGATTGTCCCGGGTCCCTTGAGCTTAATGTAAACGATGCAGTTTTTCTCCGCCTCAATCTCACACGGGTCCTCTGCGGCGATATTCCGCAGTTGTTGTAACTCGGCTTGCCGGCCGCAGCTGCGGTATGCAGCGTCGTCGAAGCCGAAGCGTGCACCCACGACCATAAGCTCGCCCGAGTTTTCCACTATAGACGTGGATAGGAAGAATGCTTCCTTGTCGTAAAAGATGGCTGTCAAGGCCTTGAGAAGATGGCGAAGAGATTTCACGCCGCTTTCGCCTGGACTTAGCTGCAAATGCCTTGCCACCTGCTCGATGACGAGCGCATCAAGGTCGCTCCCGTAATCGAAGGGATAGCGTTCCACGGATTCGTTCAGGCTGGTCTCCTCGGCGGTCGGCGAAGCGATGATACAAGGGGATCGTGCCGTACGATCAATACTGATACCCAACAGCTTTTGAGCACCGGAGGCCGCTGTATCGCAGTTGATTTTGCCGGTTTGCCGGAGGAGGTCCATGCATTGGTCCTCGGAGATATAAAGATGCCTCCGTTGTTGTTGGCGGAAGAGCGACTTTGGTTTCTCTCTGTGCCGGGGTCTGTGGGCAACGGTATGAAACTGGCGGCGCTGAGTCCCCCCAAGCGACCGAACGCCACCTCCTCCTCCTGGCCCCAGTCCAGAGGCTGCAGCTCTAGCCTCCAGCCTTGCTTTCAGGGCGTCGCCAAACTCTGCTGGATGGCCGACTACCGTCGCTCCTGCAGATTCAAGCGCGGTTATCTTGGCGTTTGCGTTCGGTTCCCCGACAGTGGTGAAGGCACCGGCGTGGCCCATGATGCGGCCGGGCTCCTCGGCGATACCTGCAACCAAGGCAGCCACGGGCCTGAAAGAAAAAGTCAGTCTTGCTGAAACCCCTACAGGGCTGTCTGGAAACTCACTTCGGTGATTTAGTCCGGGAATGGTACTCACGAATCCTACCAAACTTTCGTTAGACACGCACGTCGCCACTGGCAAGGAGATAAACATACCAATCGGCGACGTCAAATTCACCTCTACCTCCAATTTCACCGATCAAGGCAATGGCGTCTGTGTCCGGGTCATGTTCAAGAACGCTCAGGGCCTCTTGGAGATTGGTACCGGGGACGATGTCGCCACCCACACCAATGCACAAGCTCTGCCCAAGGCCTGCCCGCGTGGTTGACGCCACTGCTTCATAACTCAGGGTCCCGGATTTTGCAACGATCCCTACTCTACCGGGCGTAAAGCACGGCAGCGGTTGAAACCCTACGGCAAGGTTAGCACCGGCGATCGAGCTCTTAGTCTCTTAGTCTTGGCTAGCAAACCTATCCGACACCTTCCCACGGCGGAGATGATACCAGGCGAGTTGGGGCCAACAAGGCGAGACTTGGATTGCAATTTTAGCATGGAATGGACCTTGAACTGTCAGAATAGATACTCATAGTATAATTTATATCAACTACGACGGCTTTGCTTACTCGAAGCATATCATGCAGGGGGATGTGTTCCGCGACGGCTACGATGAGAGGGACTTCGGCTTCTATTGCCTCTTCAATTGCAGCCGCGGCTTGGTGGGCCGCCACGTAGATGGCCGTGGCATCCGGCTTTAGCTGTTCCACCGCCTGTCCGTGATGATATCAGCTCCTGGGCCGGTTCACGAGGAAGAGCAAGGAGTCTGCGCAGACCGATCGAACCGTAGGAAGCACTGGAAGACCAAGGTGCTCTGCAGTACGGCCAGGCGTCACGCCTCCAACGATACGGGTGCCCCAAGCAATGGAGTCTTTGGCATTTGCTGTGGCCTTGAACCAGAGTCAGCAGCTGCTTGGAACCAGCAGAGAGTAAATCGTCCCCAACCAGCTTTCCAGTAAACCCCTGGAAGATCACACGTGTGCGGTTTCCAATTCGAAGGTTTGGGAGCGTGTCGGAATAGCTATGAAGACGGGATGTCGTCCACAGGGACCGGGAACGGCAACGGCCGTATGACGAGCCCGGCGTTTGGAGTCCCACCCGGGACCCATATTGACGGAGACAGGAACTTTGATGCATTCCAGGCGGATTGGACACTTGGCTGTTGTTGGGTCGGCTGGTTGAGGAGGGGAGAGAGTTTGAAAATGGGCATGAAAGCCCTTGCTGCCCGAGAACCCGAGGCAAGAGCCAGTCTGCCTACCAGAAAGGCTGGCGTGGCTCACTGCTGAGCCTAGACCGACTCGATCCTTACTTGGTAGCCATGCATGTGATGTTTAACCCCACATGGGCTAACACCAACCCCCCAAAGCGTATGTGGGGTGTCCCGCCAAAAATCACCAACGGAGCTCTCCTTTGACCCCTGTCTCGCTGCCAGCGCCTTGTTTGGCTGGTGTTTCTTGGCTTTTTGTCTTGAAGCCCAAATTTTTAAAATCGTCCCGGGCCATCAAGTTGCTAAATACCCAACAGTTAGTTGACCCAGAATCACAGAGAAACCTGTCTAAACCCGGAAAACCCACTGGTCCATGCGGCAACCTAGATACGACTTGGCTAGCATCCGACATTCGTTGTCATTCATCCCCTTCACCTTCTTCATGCAATCCAGGTAGGACATCATGACATGCTTGCACTCTCCTAGAATCGAGAATGAGTAAGCTGCTACCTCACAAAGGCTATCCCACTTACCGTCGTGGTCTAGGGGGAAGCTTCCTCTTTGCGGCCTGAACGGAAGGATATTGTCAACAAGCAGGGCAATCGTCTCATCCGAGACTCGGGAACTCACGGGGTGGGCCTTGTTGACGGCAACGGGCCTGGACTTCCGAAGGTGCTCATCTTGTTCTCAGCCGAAGCTTTGAGGTATCAATGTGAGTTGTAATTTAACCCCAGATATTTCTCGTAATTTAGGGTTGATGTTGCTGTCCTGGCTGACGTGCCTGGCGAGAGAAGACTCAAAACGGAAGGAGAGTTCAAGCCACCTGACTGGAGCGTCACTCCAGCGAGGTTGGATGATTGCCTAAAACGAAAGTACTGACGTGGTCCCAAACTCGCAGAATATACAGAACAAAGATAACCAAGGTACTCTTTCCGGACTGAATGAACAGAGACGAACGGAGTGAGGGGCCAAAGAGCGTTTGTTGATGCTGAATGCTGAGTTGCCCTTTCCGGCTCGGCAGCGTTCGGAATGAAGAGGTACCGTACCTCGATGGACCCACAGTAATCGGGCTGTATGAACGCTGGCTGGCTGGCTTATCGCGCTGTGGGTCTCACACGCCCAAACCCGCCTCAGGCACTCAGGCCACAAGCTGCCCAACCAAGGTCAGTCAGCCTGTGAGTAAGGCTCGGAGGGAGGTTGGCCAATCCATTGGATGCCCACACAGTGGGTCTCCCTCTGATGCGCTATCTGGTCTGAGGTGGTTAGGCGGCATGCATTGAGCCCTGAAATTGATCGATGCGCAGGCAGGCCAGGGCCGTCTGTGCTTGAAACTTTCTGGCGAATCCATCCCCGGTTCAGCTACTCCGCCGAGAGATTTGAGTTTTGTCGAGCTTCGGCTTCTATTATCGACCCCCCCAAGATCGACGGATCGTTCCGCTTGCTTTCACTTCCTTCGTCAGAAAGCCACGACCAGGCGTCGGCTACCCGATTTTTTTCTTCTTCCCTTTCGGCCGGACCTCCTCCACTTCTGCGCCGTCTTGCTTGCTTGAGCTCGATATCCCAAAATTATCGGCGCATACCTTGCTCTCGACCGCTTACACCAGAGGCCATTGCCTACCTGCAACCGCTGCCATGGCTGCGCTCGGCGACGACTTGCTGGGGACCGTCAATAAGCTGCAAGACCTGGTCTTCAACACTATTGGCAATGACTCCCTCGATCTCCCTCAGATTGTATGCACCACCACCACCACCACCACCACCATCACCAACACCACCCCGCCAACCCCCCGCCCCCTCCCCCTCCCCCCTACTTTTGGCTCGGGCTTTCTAACGACGACTGCCCTCCACAGGTTGTTGTTGGGTCCCAGTCCGCGGGCAAGTCGTCGGTACTTGAGAACATTGTTGGCCGGGATTTCCTTCCCCGTGGCAGCGGCATTGTTACCCGAAGACCCCTCATCCTACAGCTCATCAACGTGCCTGGCGACGATGCCGGCGAAGACCCGCACGCTGGCTACCGGAACCCGAGCCAGGCCGCCCCGAACGAGTGGGCTGAATTCCACCACATCCCCAACCGGCGGTTCAACGACTTCGGCGACGTCAAGCGGGAGATCGAGAATGAGACCTCGAGAGTTGCCGGAAACAACAAGGGCATCAATCGCCAGGCCATCAACCTCAAGATCTTCTCCCCAAACGTCTTGAACCTAACCCTTGTTGACTTGCCGGGTCTCACAAAGGTCAGTCCCAGAGCGGTCGTTTGGTACTTGCCGGTCTAACCAGCGCGCCGCAGGTGCCCATTGGAGACCAACCGACGGACATCGAAAAACAGACACGCAACCTAATCTCCGAATACATTGCGAAACCTAACAGCATCGTCCTCGCTGTCTCGCCCGCGAATGTCGACATCGTCAACTCGGAGGCTCTGAAGCTTGCCCGCCACGTCGATCCACTCGGCCGGAGGACGATCGGGGTGCTCACCAAGGTCGACTTGATGGACCACGGCACCAACGCTCTGGAAATCCTATCCGGGCGGGTCTACCCTCTGAAGCTGGGCTGGATCGGGGTGGTAAACCGATCGCAGCAGGATATCCAAGGCAACAAGCCCATGGAAGATGCTCTAAAGTCTGAGTCTGAATTTTTCAGGCATCACCCGGCTTATAGGAATATTTCCACTCGGTGTGGCACGCGCTTCCTGGCAAAGACTCTCAACACCACTTTAATGGCTCACATTCGAGACCGTCTCCCCGATATCAAGGCTCGCTTAAACACCCTCATGGGGCAAACCCAGCAGGAGCTTGCCAGCTACGGAGACATGCATTTCAGCGGGAAGGAGCATCGGGGCTCACTTATCCTGCAACTCATGACCCGTTTTGCGTCATCCTTCATATCATCTATTGATGGCACCTCGACCGAGATCTCGACAAAAGAACTCTGCGGTGGCGCCCGCATCTATTACATTTTCAACTCTGTCTTTGGGAGCTCGCTAGAATCGATCGACCCTACTTCGAACCTCTCTGCCCTCGACATCCGGACAGCCATCCGCAACTCGACAGGTCCGCGCCCGAGTTTGTTTGTGCCTGAAATGGCCTTCGATTTACTCGTTAAGCCCCAAATTAAGCTCCTCGAGGTCCCAAGTCAACGCTGCGTCGAGCTAGTGTATGAAGAGCTCATCAAGATCTGCCATACGTGTGGCTCCACCGAGCTCTCGCGGTTCCCCAGGATGCAGGCCAAGCTCATCGAGGTCGTCTCGGATCTTCTTCGAGAGCGGCTAGGCCCCGCATCTGGATACGTCGAGTCGCTCATCTCAATTCAGCGTGCGTACATCAATACCAATCATCCCAACTTCCTCGGTGCTGCTGCTGCCATGAGCCACGTCGTCAGCAATAAGCAAGAGCGGGAGAGGAAGCGCCTGATACAAGAGGAGCGGGAACGGCGGGAGCGTCGGCGGATGAAGGAGCTTGGCGCCAATGGCGCCGACACCCCCGTGGACGAAGAAGATGAGCACGCCGCAACAGAAAAGCTGGACTCGGTTGCGGCACGGAAAGCGCTCGGCAAGACCGGACGCAGCCACTCGCCCTCTGTTCGGGACTCGTCGTCTGGCGGCATCGCTGCTGCCCTCAACGGGGTCCGGTCCTCGTCGCCTGCCCAGTTTAACGGGCAAGGTTTGGGCACCGCCAAGGACTCGTTTTTGAACTACTTCTTCGGCAAGGATGGCGCCATTGTGCCAGGCACCCCCCCCGCAACTTCCAACCTTGGCCGCCACGTGAGCCAGTCCGTGGAGCCGACCTTCAGCCAGAGTATGAGGCGACCGGAGGACAAACCTTTGCGGTCCCCACCGCCGCCGCCCATCCGTGTTGATGATGCTGCCCTTGATTTCGCAGGAGGCTCCAAAGGAAACGACTTCGTAAGTTTGCCCCGTGCAGTCTTCGACTTTTCGTGTCCAGTCCAGGCTAACCACCTCCCTAGATGAACGGCAGCGAGCCGGCCATGACTGACCGCGAGGCCATGGAGACAGAGCTGATCCGAGCCCTGATTAGCTCCTACTTCAACATTGTCCGAGAGAGCATCGCGGACCAAGTGCCCAAGGCAATCATGCACCTTTTGGTCAACCATTGCAAGGACGTCGTGCAGAACAGGCTGGTGACCGAATTGTACAAGGAGGCGCTGTTCGAGGAGCTTCTTTACGAGGACGACGCGGTGAAGAAGGACCGCGAGAAGTGCGAGAGAATGCTTCAGACGTACCGGGAGGCGTCCAAGATTATCGGCGAGGTTGTGTAGACGGCCACAACCCGTTGATTTCGGGAACAGCGAACGCACCTTTGGCTCTCGGTGCTACTATACTGTACACGAGCGGATGGCAATGTTTTGTTGTTTTGTGTTTGGGCGCTTGGTTTCGGACCTCTCTCTTAGTCGGAGCGAGCTTTCGAAGTCGTTTGGGGGAGCTAGCCTTGTATAACAACAGAAGTCACAGCTGAGCAGTGATGGAGGATCAGCTGCGCTTGGAGGCCGCGATATCATGGGCATCGGCGGGAACAGTCACGGTTTCGTTCGCTTACCGTTTTTCCCTTGATCTAATCTGTAAATACATAAGGGCCACAATCTTCCCCTCAACAATTATGATTTTGGACATATTGGACATGGCCTGTCTCCTTGATCTAACCTTGCACTTCCCACGAATTAAAGTCACCGGCTGTCCCCGTTGGGTTGTGAGATTGGGCTGAGGTTGGGTTCTGAGGTTTCAAGAGCGTTGAAGTTGGCGTTGTACCGTGTGAATTCCAGGGAGATTACTGGCTCCCACTAGTTAGTTATCGCGGCATCCGCCCGCAACCTCCACCAAGACAAAGAGCATAACCCACCGACCTACCAAGGGAATGAGCCAAGACACACAAAGACAGGCAAACGAGAACAGGCAACCCTTCGACCGGGGCCCGGACCCCCCCCCTCCCTGCCTCCCCCCCACAAATCCAGGAACAGCAGGGCGGGAAGGATGAAGGGAAGACTGAAACCCGGCAGATTGCCGCGTGCAGCGTGCGCCGGCGGGCACACCCTCGCTAAGGAACGGAAGGAGGAGCGGGCGCGGCAAAGCTAGAGCAAGGTGAGGTGAGGTGGGCCCGAGGTGAGTGAGAGCAAACATGTCTCGCTCCGTCTCTCGGTTTATTTCGAGAAACAACCTACCTGGGAGCGGGAGCGGGTGAAGGTGGAGCAGGACATGGAAGTTTGCTGACGGACGCCCCCCGTCCGTCCCCCCCGTCCCCCCACCTGTGCCTCATTGCATCGCTGCTTTCATCAGGTAGCCGGATTTGGGGCTTTGGATCCGTTTGCATCTCTACTTCGTGTCTATCTGTGATCTGTAAAGATAGCTGAAGAAAAAATGCGCAGCAGCGATGAGGTGCATCCTGCGTCAAGACGGCCGTCCGTCTGTCCGTCCGTGCCTTGCTTCAAAAGCGAGCCCCTGCGCAAGGGAAGCGATCGATGTAAGTCATTATATCCGCTTTTGGAGTGAAGTGTGGTGAGTAACTGAAACATGGCCCGTGATGCCTTGCATGAACCAAGCCCCCGCCCGCCATCCCGCCCGCCCTTGACTTGACCTTCAGCCACGGCACGGCGGGAAACGGATCGGGGCTGGTGAGCACAGATGTTTCATGTTTCAATGGAGGGGTCTGAGGGAGGGAGACAGACACACTCGCTTGCCTCCTCTGAGTGCACTCGCTTATCAAATACAATATTCGTAGTTAGTTAGTTAGTTAGTTAGTTAGTTAGTCGGTAACTACCTGTAGTTATTCGTCTGTAATCACGTTTCATTGCTCGCTCGGGGGGTTAGGGTTGTACCAATGCAACCGGGTTTCCCTCAATGCCTCAACACAACATCACTCATTACTTGTTTGCTTCTGGCGACTAGCGACTGGCCGATACCCAAGTCCATCCAGGTATGGTGCCTTACCTATCTCTGTCCTGTCCTGTCCTCCTCTTGTAAGACTATACCATTCACTAACCCTGGATTTTAAGGGACTGCCTAGACAAGAGGTGATTCCCACGGTTAACACAAGACGCGCACTGCGACATGGCCCAAACTACCGCCTCCGCCGGTGAGGGAACAGACAATGGAAATGTCCAAGAACCGATAAGCCACGCGGTCCACGAGAGCGCAGGACTCCCGGCGCCGGACGAGCACAGCGACGACTTGCACTCAGCCGACTCCGACCTCGGACAGCTCGCGTCTGCGTCAGCCGACGGCACGGTGAAGATCTGGGATCCGGCGACACACCAGTGCAGCGCAACTCTCGAGGGCCACGGCGGATCGGTCTTCTCCGTCGTCTGGTCGCCCGACGGAACCCAGCTTGCGTCGGGATCGGCGGACAGGACCATCAAGATCTGGAATCCGGCCACCGGCCAGTGTACAGCAACCCTGGAGAGCCATGCAGGCTCGGTCTTGTCGGTGGCGTGGTCGCCCGATGGAACCCAGCTTGCGTCGGCATCGCGCGACGGGCCGATTGAGATCTGGGACCTAGCGACTGCCCAGTGTGTCGCAACGCTTAAGGGCCATGACAGCGCGGTCCTTTCGGTATCTTGGTCGCCCAATGGAAGGGACCTCGTATCAGGGTCAGAAGATCAAACAATCAGGACTTGGGATTTGAAAACTACCTTGTGTAGAATGATTCTCGAGGCCTTTAGAGAGTTAGTCTTGTCAGTAGCGTGGTCGCCCGATGGATACAAATTTGCGTCAGGACCGGATGACACGATTATAAAAATCTGGGGTTGGGCCTGCACGAATTCACTAACTCTCGAGGGCCATACACGCTCAGTTGGGTCAGTAGCATGGTCACCGGATGGAGCTCGTCTCGCGTCAGGCTCAGATGACCGGACTGTTAAGGTCTGGGATCTCTGGGATCTAGACCATGGTCAGTGTACAGCGACGCTTTCGGGGCATGACAAGTTCGTCCAGTCGGTAACCTGGTCGCCCAATGGAGCCCGGCTAGCATCGGGATCGGACGATGAAACTGTCAAGATTTGGGATCCTATAACAAGCGAGTGTGTAGCGACGCTCGGAGGCCATGAGGACACGGTCTACTCTGTGGCCTGGTCGCCCGGACCTGCTCGGTAAACAGCAAACCGCCGAGCAGAGGTGCTCTCCCCGTCTCCACATTGATGGTCTCCGCAGCTATTATGTGAGTCCGCGTCTAAACCACTCAGGCCCCCGCGCTAATAATGATATAAGGCCCTTTTTTTACTTGCTTAAACATAGCAGCTACATACTGTGGGAGCGCGTCCGACGAGCTTACACAAGCACCAGGGGGGTCTATTTTGTACGAAGTATATGTGTATACACATTACCCACACTCACTCGCTCCCCTTTGTCAGGGTTGTCAGGGTTGTCAGGGTAATGCACTTTGTTACTCCATACCGAGATCGTGGGAGGGTGGATCGCGGGTGGATGTGGGGTTGGAGTTCGGTCATAAGACCCCACCTCGACCAAGGCTCGCCCAGCCCGTGTTGCGCACGCAGAAGAGTAGAAGAGAGAGAGAAGCTGGTGATTTTCACTGTCTGGAGGATGCAGATTGGCAGGTCATGCAGACTGTCCCGGTTTACTTTTCTTTCTCCATCTCGGCTACTCGTGCCGCTTCCTCTCGCGCGCGTATTATTGCCGCAGACCTTGCCATTGCCCTCGCCATAGCCCTGCGGTCGAGCTCCTCCTCCGAAGGCCGGGGTTGATCACTTGCAGGGCGGGGCACGGGCGGCTTCATGTGCCGCGAGGCCCACTTGTCCTCGTGATCGATGGTTAACGGGCCCGGCCCCAGATACACAACACCCAGCTTGGTCTCAGGCGGCCACTTGGGCTGGCCATTCATCTTGCCCAGGGCGTCCAGGAGGGTATCGCGCATAGCCATCAGCCACGGGTGCACGGCCGAGACATACTCGTGCACCGTGAGGAATTCGCCTTGAGCGGCGACTTGGAGATAGGTGTCGTAGGACCAGGGCCGCTTCTGCCCGCAGCATTCCAGCACGAAGATGCTCGGGTCGAAGGTCTCGTCGTCGGGGCGGGGCCCTAGGCGTCTCGGGTACAGTTCGTGAACTGGGCGGTCGTGGCAGCGCGAGTGCTGCTCGTCCCAACTCCGCTCCCATTCGTCGATGCGCTGGATGCGGACGGTGTGGGACGACAGCGGGGGCTCCATGAGGGACGCTTGCGATACGGGGTGAAGGGAGCCGTCCGGGCCGAAGTACGGCTCCATCACGGCGCCCGGCTCGTAATATTCCGACGGCGAGACCTCGATAGCGCCCTCGAGTGGGCCATTGAGCCTCCAGAAGAGTCGCTTGCCGGCTGTGCTTAATTGTCGGAAAACCCATTCGCCGTTGTCAGCGGGTGCACTTGCCGTGGTCATGGAATCAACGGGCGAATGAATTGACAGGCGGGTACGTGTAATTGTGGCGGAAGTGTTATGAGAAATTACGGCAGCGGTTAGGAGATGGAGATGGAGTAACACTGTAGGATGGCGTTAAAAGCGCCTTGATGCGCCCAAATAGGAACATACCTAGGCTTGGATCAAGCCAAAAGGTCATGGAGGTAACTAACGGGCTGAGACTAGAGGCCCTCATATAACCCTAACCCTTGACGAAGTTTTCTAAACATCTGCATGTCGAATGGTATGTGCCTAGCTCGGTAGGGAGCTGTTGGAAAACCTACAGCCACGGATACCGAGATGGGGCAGTCACACGTAGCGAAGACAGTGTAATTACGTCCAGTTGACTCGATTGATGGTCGACTACTGCAGTGCCACCGTTGTGATTTCTGTGTCTTGTTCAAACAGCTGTGGGCAGGCGTCTGACCCTGAAAATACCGCATCTGGTCCCCTGGGTCCACCTCAGGGGGTTTGATTACGCCTTGGCGACCACACGCCAAAGGCGTGGTCCTAACCCTGTAATCTTGACAGGAGCACCCGGTGATTCGGTTTTGGCGGGGCACAAATCCCACATTTCCAACCATTTACTCGACTAACTATTAGCTATTATCCCAACCTCTCGCAGCGGAGGTGCGGAGGTTTTCATCCAGCTTAGGCATGGTTTTTCCTACCGAGTTAATCGCTGAGGGACCGCATGTACTTAGTACCTAGCGTGATAAGAGAAATGATAATAATATCCCAACCTCAATATGCTTCCATGCATTAGTATTTCCATACATTGTTATTCCCATACATTGTTCAACGCCGCATAGCCCTAGGCAGAAAAGACACTCAAGCCAGTAAAACCAAGCGCAGAAACCAAGTCCCGCTTGATCGGCGAACATACAAGACTACGGCCTCAGTCTCGGTATGTGCGCGTTTTATTCTCTCGCTAGCCGTCAAGGTTGTTATACAGTAACTAACAAATCTTTGAGGCGTCCTTGTGAGATCAGAGGGAGCTCTCTGCCTCATTACCTACCTAGTCTACATCACATACTAAACAGACCGACGATACATGACATGAGGAACTGAGAACAGATAGAACATGTCAAATTACCCAAGGTACCTACCTACCACGATTTATTCGGGTCAAACATCCAACTCAGGCAATTATTCGAGCCATATCCGCCCTGCTTGCCGTTCTCGCCGCCACAGTTGCAGCTATCGACGGGTGTCTTGAGGTAGTGCAAACACTCGTCAAAGTCATAGGTCCACGCGCAGCCCTCCTTGACCTCAAACGTCCAATGGATCTCCTCGCTCCCGCTGAACGGCAACGTGCCCTCGACCATGAAGGGCCCCTCCAGCTCGCCGGTCGCGCGCTTTCGGCCTGAGACCCCGGCATACACGCCGATGTTGTGGCACGCCGAATTGCGGCCGTTCTGCAGCCGAATGTTGCTCATCTTCTGCCCGCTGTTGAAACAGTGGATCGTGTTTTTGTCGGGATCCGCGCGGTTCTTGGTCGGCGTCGGGGTCGAGGCCGTGGTCGTACGCGTCCGGGTTGCCGAGGTGGTGGTGGATGACTCCGGGAGCTCGCACGGCTCAAAGTCGCCGTACGAGGTACCGTTGCCCGTGATCTCCGGCACGTCCCAGCCAAGGCCCCAGCCGAAGCCGTCGCCACCGGGTATGGGGATCTCGCCGAAGCCCGGGCCACCGTACCCCGGGCAATCTTTCGCAATATCGAGGTCCCAGTAGCTGGGGTTCATCGCCGCCTGCCGGCACAACCAGTCATGGGCAGACTTGTCGAGGTCGGCATTGGGGTCGACGGCGGCGGCGCGCACCACCAACGCCTGGGCCGGCCAGGCGCCCATCTGCGGGGGCGCCGCGCCGGGCCCGATGGACGGCGGGGGCGTCGGGAAGGCCGCCGTCGGGGTGGCCGTCGAAGTCTTGCCGTCTGGCCCGCGATAGACGACGGCGGGCCAGTTGCTGGTCGTGGCGGGGACCGGCCAGACAGTCCCGAACGCGGTACGGCGCTTCAGCCCACCACCACCACCACCACCATCCTCGCCCAGCGTCATAATTTTCGAAGCCCAGCTTGGACAGGGTCATGGGCGGTACCGTGATAGTGCTGGTCCAGGTGTCCTTGCTGACCGTCATCAGCGGGAAGTTGACGACCGAGGTGGCGCCTGTGTACGGGGGCAGCTTGACCTTGCAGGGCGGCGCGCACGAGAACTCGGGCTCGTCCATGTCCCAGATGTCCGGGTGGACCCAGACGATGTCGTTGAATTGGGCGCCGTCACTAGCGACGTCCAGAATCGAGATTTGCGACCAGAAGGGGTGCGCGTCCACGTTGAGGTTGTCCGCGGCCAGGATGCCCTGGCCCTCCATAACGGCCATGTACTTGGTGCCGATGGTAACTAGGTTCTGGATCCGCACGCTGGCGTGGTTGCCCTGCAGCAGCATCATGGCCTTTTGGCATGCTTGCCCGCCGATGCAGTCCTGGGCGTAGGTCGAGAACCACGAGTACAGGCCGGCGCTTGTGATGAGGATGTCCTCGCAGCCGCGCATGATGACGCCCCAGGACTCGTCGCAGCCGTTGAACTCACCGGGGGCGCAGGTATAGTCCGGGTCGCCGGGGAACTTGCCCACAACGTCAGCAAACGGAGCGGGAGGTGGGGGGGTCGGCTGGTAATAGGGCGACTCGGTCTGGATCATGCTGGTGAAGATGGTGGAGGCGTTGTGGAAGTTGTACTGGTAATAGACGGCGTGCTCCGACGCCGTGCCATAGAGCCAGACGGGGTCGGTGCTTTCGATCAAGAAGCCACGGGCCGCGTAGACCGAGTTCTGCACCATGGTGTTGTTGGCATCCACGAGATCCGGATCGTCGATCATGTGGTCGGCCACCCAGAGCCACATATTCTCAAAATAGCCCGACGCACCCGGCTTGAGGTGCATCATCAGGCTAGCGGCGTTGCAGCCCGGCGCGATACCCGAGGTCAGGGGCGGACACTCGGCCGGCGTCAGATCGGTCCCGGTAGCACCGCCAATACGGACGTGACAGTCCCAGAGGGCAGCCGACCCCTTGGCGTCGGCGGCCATATTCCACTCGAGAAGCACGGCGCCAGCCGTCGGCCCCTTCGTGGTAAAAAACAAGTCCTGCATCTCCACGTTGCCCACCAGGCCGGGGGTCGCACCCACACGCACCATAACCTTGGGGTTGTTCGCATCGGAAAAGGCGGATCCGAAGGCCACGAATTGCGACCAGGTCTCGCCGACTATCTTGACGTTGGTTGGCACGACCACGGTGTCGGTCAGGATATAAGAGCCGGCGTCCACAAACAAAATCTTGCCCTGGCTGGAGTATAGCGCGCTCTGGACAGCGGCGGTATCGTCTGTCGCCCCGTCGCCCACGGCGCCAAAGTCCTTGATGTGGACAAAATCGCCCACCGCGCGGTCTTCGTACTGCGGCTTGGGACGCTCAAAGTAGTTGCCCGACGAGTCGACGAGTCCGCTGTCTCGGCGGTACCGGCCCACCTTCCCACCCATCGAAAAGGAGCGCGCACTGGCCGAGCCGTCGTATACAGGGCCCAGCACCCAGTGGTCGACAACCGACTGGCCGGCTCCGGACAGGTGCGTCGTGCCGCTGGTGTCGGCCACGACGGCCGTCACGCCCGAGACGGCCACGTTCTCGAGCACCAGGCCCGTGCTGCGCGAGGCCACTTCAGCCGAGGGGGGCGACACGAGGACGGCAGTACCGACGTTGGTGAAGGAGGAATCCAGGATGGCCGCCGAGCCGAGGGACCCCGACGGGTCCTTCGCCACGAAGCGGAAGCCGACGTTCACGTTGGTCATGGTGACCGACTTCCACACCCAGCCCCAGTCCCAGAACAAGTGAACGGCCGTATCGCAGCCGTCGAAGCGCAGGCGTTGCGCCGTGAACTGCTGGGCACCACCGTAGAACCCGACATCGCCGCCGTTAAAAAATACGTCTGAGATCTGACCGCCACTGCCGTTCTCGGCGTACATACCCTTGGAGCCTGGCCCGGCCCGCAGCTCCACGTTCTGCAGGCTCGTCGCCTGCGCGACCTGGTAGTGCAGGCACGCCGTGTCCTCTTTAACGGGAGCATCGCGCACATCGATAATCACATTGCGGATTTGGCGGTAAAAGTTGGCCGTGTTAACGTACCACTGCTGGTCCTTTCCGTCAGGTCCGGTACCCCCGCCGGTATACTCGTCCGTGGATAGCACGCCCAGGCCGACAAACGACGACGAGGCGATAATTACGGGCCGGTCGAGAACATCGCCGATAACCTGCGTGCCGAAGGGCAAGGGGATGGTGCTCGAGACGAGATAGGTGCCGGGGGGGAAGTAGACAATGGCGTTCTTGGTGGTGGACCCGTTGCACTTCTCGCCGCACCGACGGCCGTCATTCATAGCCTCCTTGATGGCGGCCGTATCGTCGGTCACGCCGTTCCCGGTGGCGCCGTAGTCGAGCACGTTGCGGAAGACCTTATACGTCGGGTCGTCGCCCCACGGGACAGTGCCCTTGCGCGCGATGGTCTCCATCCAGTACGTGCCTCGGACAGGGGCCCGGCGCTTGATGCCTCTCGAGGTCGAGTTGGACGGGTTAAAGTGGGTGGTTCCCGAGTTCACACCCCCGGGCAGTGCCGTGGCTTCGGCTTCGGTCACGAGGGCCGCGGCCCAGGCGATTTCCTCGGTGATTGCGAGGAGCGGAGGGGGGGAGGCATCGTTGTCATTACCACTCTGGTCTCGTCGCTTGTTGTTATTAGGCACCGTTGCAACACTGCCGCCGATTACGGTGCCAGGCTTGAGACGATACTGGTTGCGCGCCGGGTTGGCCAGCCGCGCCTTGTTCCGCTTGGCGGAGGCAGCGATAGCATCGGCCACGATGCTCCGGGCCCTGGCTAGGTCGGCCGCGGACGCAGTCTTCAGTAGAGGCTTGCCCTCGGTGGAGTTCCAGCTGGA
>NT_165976.1:2343834-2366875 GCF_000143365.1 Chaetomium globosum CBS 148.51
GCTTGACTCCCAATGCCCCCCAGCCCGCCCCATAGCCCCGCTGGGCTATAGCAGACCCGTTGACGTAGACGGAGATGTCGATACGGCGGCCGTGGCCAGCCAGCATACGCTGATACGTCTGCTCCGCAGTGAGATTGGTACGCCCGAGTAGCAATCAGGAGTGTACGTGCCGGTTCGTCTGAGTTGTTAGCCCTGCGTCTCCTCTCTCTTAGACCTGAGTGACGTACTTGAAATCCTCGTCGAGACCGGCATCTTCATCGCTGCAGAAGATGGTGGCGGCAAAGCCGTCCGCCCCCAGGTCAAAGGCGGCAAAGTTGAAAAAGGCCACGTCGCGCTGTGGCTGGGTCGGGTTGTGCCATTGGAACTCGGGGTTGCGTCGCTCAATGTATTTTAGCAACAACTTACGCAGCTCCCCGTGCGCCTCGCCTTGCCAGTTCTGCTCGGCTTTGACAGCCACGCCGTTGGTGTTGGAGCCGGGGGCGATGCACGAGAGGCCGGCGCAGAAGGTGTTGGCCGGCGTGGCGCCGTTCCAGCCGTTGCCGCCCTCGACCCACGTGGCCGGCGGAAACTCATCGCACGAGTAGCGCAACTGCGAATACCGCGTGATCTGGCCCTGAGCGTTGCGCTCGTGCTCAACCACGTTGGTCGTCGTGCCCGGCTCCAGCGCCGTCGACCCCCACTTTCCGTCATGCCGCCATAGAGGCTGCTGGCCCACCGCCTCGGGACACGTGTGTGAGTTCTTCCACCCGGGCGACGGGCACGATGCTTCGCGGCGGTAGTACTGGCGTGTGTTGGGCACACCGGCGATGGTATCGCCGCTGTCAAAGTCGTATGTGTACATGTTTGCCGGGATCGACGTTCCGGGATGCAGAGCCTGTCCCCGTGCCGTGGCTTTGAAGTTTTCGACATTCTGGCAGATGTTGGTCATGTAATGGCAGTTGTAATAGATGGTGATTCTTTCAGCCCGAGTGTCGATGACGTTTCGATAGGGCACCGCGTTGTCGGGCGTCGGTCGGCTGCATTACGGTAGTTAGATTGTTGGTCGACCAGAAGGAGAATCCGAACTCACTATTTGTGGCCATCGTACCACGTTGGCGGGTTAGTCGTTGGGTCTTGTATTCGAACTGGCACAAAGTTCTGGAGGTACTGAGCCGCCGCCCGAGAGCTGGGATCCAAGGCAAGCAGGGCTACCGCCAGCCACATGGCATAGCGTAGGAACAACAACGCCATGGTCACTGCAAAGTGCCAGCCAGGCAGACTGTTACTGAAAACGAATGGAACGAGGCACAGGCCGTGATGGAGTGGGCGAGCCTTGGGCTGTTTTCTTGGAGTTCCATGGAAGGGTCCCCTTATATCATGTTGCCGACCTCCCAGTTCTTCTACCGTCTAATCGGCTCCATATCGTTTCCCTCCCTCCAAAGTCGTCAACATAGTCGTCGCCTTTTTTTCGAACTTCGGTTGCTGGATATCCAATTTCACCATCCCCCTGTCTACGTCCCGTTGGGGGCCGTTGGGGGCCGTTGGGGGCCGCGCTCGGTCGCAATATTGAGTGTCATTGACAAGCGTGAGGCTCCTGCGTCTATTTTTGGGACGATATCCAAGAACCGATGTCTGCGTTAATTAAGACGACGGCTGTGGTCTAACACAGTTTCGCGATAGATTCGGAATTCGGATGCAGACTAAAGGGGGAATGTAACATCATTAACTGACATTGAGCACCTCGGGTTCAATGTTGTCGTGAAAATTTCCTCATAACCCAATTGAACCATGTCGGTACCATAGAGCGGAGGCAGAGGAATGGCGGAGCGGGCCAAAGGTCATGCGCTAATGTGATGGGAGAGGATTCCTCCATATATCAGAGCTTGAGGTTGAGATTGAAAATTCCCCGTGGACCACCAGAGTGCTGCTGCTGTCTCCGCCATCGAGCTTGTGCTGTAGACTCTGGGTTACTTGACTTCTAGGTAAAACCGTAAGTCAGCCATGAAGTCCCTTCACCACAATAGCGCCCTCCGGCGCGCCGTCTTGTTCCTCTCTCTTGTTCCAAGTTTGGTGTCGGCTCAGGACGAGTCCGACTGTCAACCCTACCGATGGAATTCCGGCGGGCTCAGGATGCTCCAGGCCGCGGCCGACCCATTACCTACCCAGGGAATCCCCATCCCAGTCACCGTGGGCGAGATCAACTGCCGATACTGGTCGACCACGCCCGCCGAGGTCAACTACTACACATGTTCGCAGCTGGCGCAGCGGTACAGCATCTCCAACGACCTGTTCTTCCAGCTGAACCCAGGCCTCGCGAGCGACTGCAGTGATGTGCAGCCGGAAACGGAGTACTGCGTCAGGGGCTGTAAGTGATGTGCCCACTGCACATGTATGAAAATGAGGGGCGGAAGCTGACTTGATCACAGTTATCGAGCCGGTCAGAGCCTTCGACGGCAAGTGTGGCCCTCCCAACAACAATGCCACCTGCTTGGGCACCGACAAGCAGTGCTGTAACTCGCAGACATGGACATGCGGCAACTCGACGGCCGACTGCGCTCCTGGCACGTGCTACGAAGGCGTCTGCGACGGCGATCTCATCTACAGCACCGATGGCACATGCGGCCAGGACCACGGCTTCCGCTCGTGCGCCGGCCGATGGGGCAACTGCTGCAGCATTGACGGTCGGTGCGGCACGGGGCCTGAGTACTGCGGCCTGTTCACGTGCCAGGAAGGCGACTGCGACATCTGGAAGGAGGACCAACAGCCCGAAGGCACCCCGTGGACCCCCGACGGTACCTGCGGCGGCGCCGAGGGCTACCGGTGCTCGCCCGACTGGGGCCGGTGCTGTAATGTCAACGGCGTCTGCGGCGTGAACCCGGCCGACTGCTATGTCGAGCGTGGATGCCAGCCCGCCTTCGGAATCTGCGCCTCCAACTCCAACTCCACCACCACCTCGTCGGCCACCTCTGGGACCACCTCGTCGGCCACCTCTACCACCTCCTCTACCAAGACAACATCATCCTCCTCCACTACCAAGACGACTTCAACGTCCACGACTCCATCATCAAGCACTCCCGGAACCACCACTGCCCCTAGCACCGAAATCCCAGGCGTATCCAACCTACCCGCGTGTGGCCAGACCTGCTTCAACAACATGCTCGCGCAATACTCAGCCCTGGGTTGTTCCAGCCCGCAGGACTCGTACTGCCTCTGCAACAACGCCGATTTCAGCAACGGCATCCGCGACTGTTCCAACGGCGCGTGCGGAAGCAGCGTCGGCAGCACCGTGATCTCCTTCGGAAGCGCGTACTGCTCCACCGCGTTCGCCACGCACACGGCGACAACCACCGGGCTGGGCGCCCTGCCCTCCTGCGGACAGACGTGCTTCAACAACATGGTGGCGCAGTACTCGGCGCTGGGCTGCCCCAGCCCTTCCGACTCGTACTGCCTGTGCGGCAAGGCCGACTTCAGCAACGGGCTGCGCGACTGCTCCAACGGGGCGTGCGGCGCCGTGGTGGGCAGCAGCGCGATCGCGTACGGGAGCGCGTACTGCTCGGCCGCGTCGGCCACGCACACGACCACGGCCACGGGCGTGGCGGCTCTGCCCTCTTGCGGCCAGACCTGCTTCAACAATATGGTGGCGCAGTACTCGGCGCTGGGGTGCGCCAGTCCCCAGCCGTCGTGTCTCTGCAAGAATGTCAACTTTGGATACGGTCTGAGGGACTGCGCCAACGGTGCTTGCGGCACGGCGGTGGCCCCGACAGTCATTTCGTATGGAAGCTCGTACTGCGCGTCTGCAACAGCAACAGTGACTCCGTCGTGACAATTCTCCGTTAGACCCAGCTCTGGGAGGGTTCGCCGGCACGGGTTGAAGGTGTTGAAGGGGTGACGTGACTAGATTCGGTGAAGTTAAAGGCCACAACTGTGGTGATCATTGTTTTACTGAAGAACTCCTTGAGTCCTCTAGAACAAGCGACTATATAAGTAATACTACCTAGTCCTTCTTGTTATTACTGTGGTCACCGTTGTGTCAATTGGCTCCGAAGGGAGAGAGATCTGTGTCGATGTCGAGACTGGAGTTGAGCCAAAATTCATTACATGCATCGGCTACGCGAAGGTAGGTGGCTAGGGACACCAAAGACCGCAAGTACGAGGTATCCAGACTGGCAAAATGCGTATCGGAGCGCGGACGACAAGGGAGAAATATCGAAAGTGCAAGTATTTATACGGCGTACACAGCAGTGCAGGTACGATGGACGTGACATGGTAGGGCTGTGTCTGACACTGCGCCATACCCGATTAGGAAGGGCACCATTCCTGAAAAGTGCAGCTTAGGCTTGATCCCTGTTGCACATCTCTCGGCAAGATCGTTGATCGGCTCGGCGCATTTCAGAGACATGCTGCCCAAATCCCAATACGCACATGCATCTTGCGACACAACATACGCTAAGCATGCAGTCTCAAACACCGCAGCTTGTCTCAGCTGGGAGCTGGACCGAACGACAACCACTTCGATAACCGGCGACGATGAGCTGCACTTCCTCCCTTTCCGCCCTCCAAAGGCCCTCCCGCTTTGCAAAGACAACAAACATACTGGTCAAAACGAAGGAGACAGTCGCTGAGGCGGGGTTGATAATTCCTGAGCCATCCCCCTCGCCTCGGCCGACGACCTCCGCTGTACAAAGCGAGTCGTACCCTCTCTCTTGTTTGGTTTGCTACTTGCTGCCAAATCCGGGAGACAATATTAACAGGGCCCACTCTCGATCTGGGGCCGGGCTGGAAGCAAAAAAAGCAAACATAGCAATGTCCCGTCAGTTCTTGATAGTAATACAAGATCCATAAACTCCAAGATATAGATCCTCACCATTGACATAATACAACAGAGCAAGGTATTATTCCAAGAGGAAAAGTAGGCCCCAAATACCCTAAACATAGCCAGATAGCCAACTCCCTCTCTCACCCCCTCACCCCCTCATCATCACCAGCCCTCAAGAACCGTCGTCTTGACATACATACCCTTCGCCGGCCTCGACGTGACCCCACCCTTGATATCAATATTGGACTCATCCATCTCCTCCTTGTTATGCAGCTCCATCTTAAACCGCCCCACCCACGTCGCCAACAGACACGCAAACTCGGCCTTGGCAAACGACATACCGATACAGCTGCGCGGGCCGTGCAAGAAGGTCATGAAGGCATAGTTGCTCTCGGCGCCGCCGCTGGCCGCGCGCTTGTCGGCGTCCGACTTGGCGATCCAGCGCTCCGGGTCGAAGACGCGGGCGTCGGCGCCCCACAGCCCCTCGGACCGGTTGATGGCCCACGGCACGAGCATGATTTGCGTGCCCTTGGGCACGAACTGGCCCTGGATGCTGGTGTCGCACGCCGACATGCGCAGCGTCACCGGTACGGGCCCGAAGTAGCGCAGCACCTCGTTGCAGACCGCGTTAAGATAGGGCATGCGGTCGATGTCGACGCTCGACACGGTCGAGTCGTCGCCCGAGAGGGGCGGGAGGTGCTCGCGGACCTCAGCGCGCAGGCGGGCTTGGACGTCGGTGTGCTTGGCGAGCAGGTAGGCGGCCCAGGTCATGGCCGACGCCGTGGTCTCGTGACCGGCGGCGAGGAACGTCATGAGCTGGTCGACGAGGTTTCTCGTCGGTGAAGCCGCCGGATTCCCAGGGCCACCGACAGGATGTCCGGGTCGGACGGTTCCTTCTGTGCCAGCTTCTGCTTCTTCTCCTGGATGATCTTGGCGCACTCGGCTCGGATCAAGTTGGCTGAGACCCCGATGTCTTCGTTACGCTTGACCGGCAACAAAGCAACTAGTTTGGGGGAAATCATCATGCCCAGTAGTTGGAGAATGCGCGCCTGGCGGCTCGGCCTAAAGATACGGGCGTAGGCCTGTGTTAGCCGGTTGTCCGGGTTCTTGATAGCGTCAAAGTCACGACCAAGGCCCGCGACGCCGATGATGTCGAGGGTGACGCGCGAGGCCCAGTTGCCCGCTTCAATGACGGCCGTATTCTTCTCTGCGTCGTTTCGTTGGGCAGCCTCCTTGAGGATGGCTTCTGTCATGGCTTCCACACCCTCCCTTGACTTGGTCCAAAAGACCGGATATATGTTTTTGATATGGCGGAAGGCAAAAGCCGGGAGCAGGTTTCTCCTCTGCGCCTTGTGTTCATCGCCCTCGGCAAGGAGGACGCCAACACCCAAGATGCGGCCGATGGAAAAGCGAAGCGCTTCCGGCTTGATGAATTCGTAGTTCTTGGTGACAAGCACCTCGGCGAGAGCCTTGGGAGATGTGATAAAGAGCCTTTCTTGGTTGAATGGGCCTAGATACCGGATAAGGCCCTTGTTTGGGATGGAATCGATCCTGGATGGGTGGTCAGCAAGCATACCTGCAAGAATGTCTACAAGAAGAGGACTTGATGTTGAGGGGATAAGCAAATCCACACGTACCAGTTCAACATGGGACCCCCCGTGGGGAGTGCCACAATCGCTTTCCACTGACCCATGAACCACGAATTGCCGCTGGGCTCGGGAAGTCCTCGCAGAGGCGAAAAGACCTTCGGGTAGAGTATGACTACCCACGCAGCCCACGCCAGCACCTGGGTGCCCCAAAGGACCGCAAAGGCGGTCAGGAAGCCGGGTGCCGGCCATTGGGGGATTCGGCCTGAAGAGAGGAGGTAGGCGCCACCGAGAGCGGCGGCTAACATGGAGCGGTAGGGGGCCATGATGGGCAGATAGGTCTCTCTGAGATATAATAACGATTTACCAAAAAATAAACGGATACACTCAAGTTATATACGATAGTGAAGACTGACGTTGGCGCGTTGTCGGCCTTAGCTAGTCCTACGTTAGAGTGCAGACTATTCGCGGCACAAAGCCTGCAAAAAGCCTCCGAAAGTATGAACCAACGGAGAGAATATACGGGCTTGGTTCATCCGAGAAGGGTTCGAGTCATCAAGACTTTAAGTTGTCGGCCCAGGCGACTAAATCGCTTGTGCGGTTCCTTCAGCTAGGTAAGTGGATGAAGAGGCCCACTTGGGATCGGGGTTCGCACTCCTCATTAACCATCCTGGGTCGTCTCGAATGGTGTTGCATTTGCGAAGCAGGACACGGAGCAATTCCTGGGATTCCGGCTCCGTGCGCTCGGCCAATGAGCAGGCCTTCCTCGTGGGTCGGTTGAATCATTGCTCCTTGGAACTTTCGTCTGGAACAACAGCAATCGCGAGCCTCGGCAAGACCGGAATCTTGTGTGATTAGTAGCTTCGTAGATTTTGGTGCAAGGAGGCTGTTGTGCGGCAACTTTATCGGCAGATTGAGGGCCATGCTCGCCAACCAAACTTGTCACTCCAGTGGTAGACAATCCTAAGCTTTTGCGTCGGCACTGTCGTGTTTTTCGATTATTTGGTGTTGTAAAAGTATGGGGCGATGGGTTGCGTTGACCGAGAAGGTAGGCGGGGGCGAGAGAGGCCACAGAACACGCTGCGGATCTTTGGAATCGGGTTGTTCCATCTCTGTTGAAGGCCAGAGTTTGAGATGATCGAACGAGCCTGCCTTGGCTTGCTGGCCCAGGTGACGGGGCATTTATGGTGCAATGCCGAAAAATAATATGGAAGTTACTACCGACCCTAGGTTATGAAGTAGCCGTTGATATCCAACGGTGCTAAGCCCGCGAACTAGACAATAAGCCCCGAAAACGATTGGAAACCCTTAATACAGGACATACAAGGAATTAACTGCTGGGTCGACTGATCATCCAAAGGGCGCTGCCAAGATGTCCCCGAAATCGGATGCAACTGTAGATAGGTAAGGATAGCCATTGATAACTAGTTAGTTAGCAGGTCTCCAAACAACGAGAATAGGGGATTACCTATGTTTGCTTCGAGGAGATAGGTAAAACCAGGACTTCTTTCCAAGCAAACAACATAAAGGAACTTGACAACCGAGTAGAGTATACTACCATGACCACCTCCGTTTCGCCTTTCCCCGCACCATTACCGGGTACTCAACCCCTCAACAACGACCCAGTTCTGTCCCTTCGAGAGGCGTCGCGAAAACTGGTTCGGGAATGGGGTTTTCTTCGACCAACCCCCATCCCCTTTCCGCTCTCACCGGCGGCCGTGCACTGCATGATCGAAATTGGCGACTATGGAAGGCGCTCCTTTCCCGACCTCTGCACTGAACTCAAGGTCCCCCCCAGCCCAGCTCTCCCATACTCTGGTCGAGCTGATCTCGAGGGGTATCGTCAGGCGGGAGCAGAACTTGGCTAGCCAAGGGGGTCAAGTTACCGCCGAACAAGGGGAGACTTACACGCTCACCACGGCTGGAGTGAGCGCCCTCGCCGAGATCAACGCCCATGCCCAAGACCAGGTCACCAAAGCACTTGCTGCAGCCCCTCCCGGAGCAGGCGCAAATATCACGGCAGCTTTCCAAGCCTACGCAACTGCCCTAGAACGATCGAGACCCAGCCAGGCCGACATCACCCCGGACATCACGCCAGCAGCGACCCCCGAGCCACAGCTGCCCCAGCCCCCAACTGTCTCCATCGTGGCCGGCTACCGTCCGGGTATTCTCGCCCGCACTCTCGAGATGCACCTGGCCTTTTACTACCCGAGGGAGGGATGGGGCCGCAAGTTCGAATCGGTGCTGTCTACCGGCCTGGGGGATCTGCTGGACCGGCTGGATAGGCCGGTGAACCAGGTGTGGGCGGCTGTTATGACAACGCCGGCGCAGCATCCGGGGGCTCCGCCTCTGGAGCGCACGGTGGGCGTGGTGTATATCGACGGCGAGGCTTATCCCGGGGAGGAGGGCGTGGCGAAGGTTCGGGCCTTTATTAAGGATGAGTCGGCTAGGGGGCTGGGGGTGGGGAAGCAGCTTTTCACGGCGGCTAGGACATTTGATCAAGAGACTGGGATTCGGTAGTGTCGATTAGCGACGCAACGATGTCTGACGGCTGCGAGGAGTCTGTATGAGAGAGAGGGTTTCAAGGAAGCTGGTGAAGTCTGGTTTGAGGGGTTCGGGAACGGAACCATGGAGCTAAGGTATGTGTGGTGCCGAGAGGATGAGCTTGAATAGGATGTTCAATATACTCCCATGGACGATGTCTGTCTCAAATTCATATCCAACCCATAAATTACCACCAGGTATACAAAAACAACCACCCCCCTTCAAAGAACCAACCCCCCAACAACCCCCACCATCCACCCAACCACCCTCCAAACCATCCACTCCACCACCACACTCACCAACCCCAGCCCCACCACAACCACACTCCTCATCTCAAACGCCTCCTCCGCCTCCATCCTCATCAGCTCCCGCTGCTTGCTATGATAGTACTCCCCCGCACCACCCCCACCCCCATCGGAGGCACCCCTCGCACCCCCCGGGCTGTTGCCAGGCTCCGCGGCGGGGCGGGTGGAACTATTAGCGTAGCGATACGGTTGGTAGCGGTACACGACGCGGTGCAGCCAGGGGCGTAGCACGCGGCGGGTGCGATGTCTGTTAGTGTTGGTGGTTGGTGGGGTCTCGGCTGTTAGCCGCGCAACAGGGATGGAGTGGCGCAGGCTGTGGTAGCCGAGGCCACCTCGACCAGGTGCTGAAGATGAGAGTGGTCATTATTAACTGGGTGGGGGTTGGGGATGTGTTAGTTCTAAGGGGGTAAGGCAGTTGTAACTTCGGAGGGGGTGAGAGTGGTGAAGATCGTTTGTGGGGGGGGAGCAGGTGAAAACTGAAACTAGGAGATGATGTTGTGTTGGGAAGTGAACAGTGAAGGCAACTTGCCTTGTAAAGGGTTGATGGCTCCCGAGGGCGCGGGGCATCTCCCTGGTTGGCGCTCACGGGGACTGGCGGCGCTGACATGGTGGTTTCGAGGTATGTTCCGCTTCAATCAATATCCGAGAATTGAAGTAGGAGGGGGGAGCATAGAGCGAACTCCTCGCCCTCCATAGAGTTGCTTAAATATTCAGTGTTGGGTATAAAAGAAAACCAATGCGCTGGCCCAAAATGATGAGTGACGCGGCTGTTGTCAATGGCTGAGCTTGGCTGTGTCTCTTGTAGGCCAATAACGGCGTGAATGAATGTAACGTAATCCTCGCGTCCCCATTAACCAATATCAAATACTGAAAATGAGGGCATTGGTCGGCCTAGGTCTGACACCAAGGGCTTAAATAGCAGCCAGGCAGCCCGGCAGGCCAATCGGCCTCGGGTGCCTTGAGAATTCTGTAGATCTTTGTCTTGGACGTGGCCGTTGAGGCGTTCTGCATACGAGGGGCTTCGAAGGTGTATTCCGTCATTCCCGTTTGGTAGCCCCACCAACCTGTCGATCCCTAAAAAGCACCAAGGATTCAACGGTTTTGGGAATAACAATGGACTTTTTGATTCATCGCTCGCTCTATAGCTTTTGGGAACAAGTAGACCCCTTTCTCAAGGAAGCGCAATGCATTCAATCTCAACGTCCACACCCTTGGGAAGCTGCTTCACGGCGACGCAGCTGCGGGCGGGCTTGTGGACGAACCACTTGGCGTACTCCTCGTTCATGGCCTGCAGGATGCTTTAGTCGGCGACCCGTTGTGTTATTGAGGATTCGGAATAGTCCGTTACTCACAGCAAAGTTGGCCATGTCGGTCAGGAAGGCATTGACCTTGACTACCTTCTCAATTCCTGAGCCGGCCTCCTCGAGGACGGCCTTGAGGTTGGCAATGCATGCGGCCGTCTTCTCCTGGATGGTGCCCTCAACTAGGTTGCCCTCGGCATCGCAAGGGATCTGGCCCGAACAGTAGATGGTAGTGGGGGTCTTGATGGCCTGGGACTGGGGGTCGGTCAGTGTCTGAATTCGGGTTTCACGGCAGTTGAGTGTTCAGGAATGGAACATACGTAAGGGCCGGCAGCTATACGTAGGACGGACTCAGGTCAGCATTCCGGGTATCGCCGTCATAGGAGAGCTAGTAAAGGAAACCTACGCGGTGCTGCGTTCTTAGTGAAAACGGGCGTGGCAGACATGTTGTGTAGAGGGCACAATCTTGGTCGAATGCGTAGTGGTGGTGATGTTTTACTCAAGGCTGCTCGGAAGAGAATTGGGAAAGCTCGTCTTGGGGCAACGGGAAACATGGCAAGTCAATGGCGGGGCAATCTCTCCACGACGCGGTAGCTATTGGGCTTGCTTAGGCCTCCGTCCCGCTCCGTTCTTCGGACCACGGTAAGGAGGGGTTAGAGGCGGGCCAAACCCCGCAGTCCGGGCCGGGCCCGGTACTGTCGGGTGTTTTGTGGTAAGCGCAGTAGCATACGAAGTCAGGCTATTCCTTGCAAGCCGAGAGACACTCATGGAAGGCAAGGGGTGAGATGTGCAGCTCGCTGGAGCTTGGACCACTTCTGGTCTTGGCGGACTGGGGTCTCAATTCAGGGTCAAGCCACCCAAAGGTTGCGCCAGGTGTCCAGAAAAATCGCGAGTCTTGGTGGAGCAGCCAAAGCTGAACACGGTTCCATCCATCAGCCCTGCCATCAGGAGGCTTAAAGGGGGTACGCAATTTATTAATATACTATCCCCAACTCTTCGTTCTTCGCGCGCATCCTTGCCCCATCCATTCTTCATCTTCTCGACTGTCTTTAATCTTTCTTTCGTATCTGCTTTCCATTTCCGGGCGGGTTTCTTATTGATATACCGATTGGGGAAGTCAATCGTGTTTTGTGATTGGCGAGGTATGTCCATCGTGTCCTGTTCCGCTTTGTTTAGAAGCATAAGGCAGGTGTTGTCTTCGAGTTGGCGACTCCAACGCCCCGAGTGTTTGCCTGCAGCTCTCAGGAATGTACACAGTAGGCGCTAACACATCGCCTTCCTTACAGTCCACCCGCCATGGCCTCTACCCCGACGCCTCAAACCACTCTGCGCCAGCGCAATGTGGGCGGCGCCGCCTCGACCAAAAAAACCAAGGATGGAGTCTCCTCAGACGTCGAGCTTGATAAGCTCGTAAAAGCGGTCACCGCCAAGTCCTCTACTGGCTCCGAGCGTGACTTCCAGGCTGTCTTCGTTATTATTACAGCATTGGCTTTCGTCACTCGGTTCTGGGGCATCAGCCACCCCAACGAGGTTGTCTTCGATGAAGTTCACTTCGGCAAGGTACTTACGCATTGTCCCCCGGCTGTCCCATTGTCACTTTGACTAACGTTTGTCTGTCTCAGTTCGCTTCGTACTACCTCGAGAAAACCTACTTCTTCGATGTGCACCCTCCGTTCGGCAAGCTCCTCTTCGCTTTTATGGGCTGGCTCGTTGGCTACGATGGCCACTTCCACTTCGAGAACATCGGCGACTCCTACATCGTCAACAAGGTCCCCTACGTCGCCTTCCGCTCTCTGCCCGCCATTCTCGGCGCCCTGACCGTCTCCGTCACCTACTTGATCATGTGGGAGTCCGGATACAGCCTCCCAGCCTGCATTGTTGCCGCTGGCCTGGTCCTGCTCGATAACGCCCACATTGGCCAGACACGCCTGATCCTGCTCGATGCCACCCTCGTCTTCGCCATGGCCTGCAGCTTGCTCTGCTACATCAAATTCTACAAGCTGCGCCACGAAGCCTTCTCGAGAAAGTGGTGGAAGTGGCTGATCCTGACCGGTTTCGCCCTATCCTGCGATATCTCAACCAAATATGTCGGTCTGTTCGCCTTCATCACCATCGGCTCTGCCGTCATCATTGATCTCTGGGACTTGCTGGATATCAAGAGACCCGGAGGTGCTCTAAGCCTGCCGGACTTTGGCAAGCATTTCGCTGCCCGTGCCTTTGGCTTGATCATCATGCCCTTCCTCTTCTACCTCTTCTGGTTCCAGGTCCACTTCTCTATTCTGACCCGCTCCGGGCCCGGAGATGACTTCATGACCCCTGAATTCCAGGAGACGCTCAGCAACAACGTCATGCTCCAAAACTCGGTCACCATTGACTTCTACGACACCATCACTCTCAAGCACAAGGAGACCAAAGCGTATCTCCACAGCCACGCGGACCGCTACCCTCTTAGGTATGACGACGGCCGCGTTTCCAGCCAAGGCCAGCAAGTGACGGGCTACCCTTTCAATGACACCAACAACCACTGGCAGATTCTCCCTGCCGGCGCCGATGACCAGAAGCTGGGTCGCCATGTGAAGAACCACGACCTCGTGAGGCTCCGTCACCTGGTTACCGACACCATTCTGCTGTCCCACGATGTCGCCTCTCCGTACTACCCCACCAACCAGGAGTTCACTACCATCTCGATTGCAGACGCCTACGGTGACCGCGCTGCCGACACCTTGTTTGAGATCCGCATTGAGCATGGCAAACCTAACCAAGAGTTCAAGAGCGTCTCCAGCCACTTCAAGCTCATTCACAACCCCAGCAAAGTGGCCATGTGGACTCACACCACGCCGCTCCCTGAGTGGGGACACAAACAACAGGAGATCAACGGAAACAAGCAGATTGCTCCAAGCTCTAACGTTTGGCTCGTCGATGACATTCCGTCTATTCCGGCTGATCATAAGCGCCGTGAGAAGGTGGAGAAGAAGGTCAAGTCTCTCCCCTTCCTGAGGAAGTGGTTCGAGCTGCAGCGGTCCATGTTCTGGCACAACAACCAGTTGACCGCCAGCCACCCCTACGCGTCGCTGCCCTTCCAGTGGCCGTTCTTGCTCCGCGGTGTCAGCTTCTGGACTCAAAACGACACCCGCCAGCAAATCTATTTCCTCGGCAACCCTATCGGTTGGTGGATCGCCAGCAGTGTCTTGGCCATCTATGCCGGTATCGTCCTGGCAGATCAGTTCTCTCTGCGCCGCGGCATTGACGCCCTGGATCACCGTAAGTCAAAAGAAAAAATAACACCCCCTTTCTAGTTGACAGTTGACTGACTTTGCCTAGGCGCCCGCTCCCGCTTATACAACTCAACCGGCTTCTTCTTCCTCGCCTGGGCCACCCACTACTTCCCCTTCTATGTCATGGGCCGTCAGCTGTTCCTGCACCACTACCTCCCCGCCCACCTGGCCTCTGCCCTCGTCACGGGTGCCGTCGTCGAGTTTGTCTTCAGCCAGGACTCCATGGAGCACGAGGTGCTTCACCGGGCCGCTAAGGCTGGCAAGAGCACGGGCCTACGCAAGCACCACCTCACTGCGCGCGAGCGGTTCGTCGGCCAGAGCATGCTGCCGTCGTGGATTGCCACGATTGTCATCCTTCTCGTCGTCGCCGCCAGCTGGTACTTCTTCCTGCCGCTGACCTATGGCTTCCCCGGCCTGTCGGTCGACCAAGTCCTGAGGAGGAAGTGGCTAGGCTACGACCTGCACTTTGCGAAATAGGAAATCGCAGGGTGATATGGACAAGTCTATTTGTAGCAATGAAGAGTGTAAGATTTCGAGGGATGGGTGAAAAGTCAACAAGTTGTAACCAGTCCTGTTTTATGGTGTTCTGGGTAGCAAGTCAAGGGAGTTACGGGAGCCCGCAAACCACAGACATGATATATCTACGATAGACAATGAAGGCGCAACATTCCCGTCGAGTTCGGATTCTGGATATCTGATTGTTTCCTTGATTGTATTTTGAGGTCGATGGATTTACCCCGAGTGATCTGTCCTCAAACGCTCTAGAATACGTAACTCGAGTAGAATATCCCCATACATAGGCACTGCCGCACAGAACCCAAGACCTACCTCGTTTCCGCCCTTGACGTCGCTCATACACCGACCCGTTCGTCCCTTGGTATCAAACCTAGAACAGACACTTCAAAACAAGTCAGCAAACTTGCCTCAACCAACTCAGCCAACCCCAACCAACAACAAGAACAAAAGTAAAGACAGAAAGAAAACAAAGCCCTTCAGAAACCCAGTTTTTAAGCACGACCAACCCCACCGTCCAAAACCGCCCACCTCTCCACCCCTCCAGGCCCCAGCCCCGCCAGCACATGACGGTGCAGGCGTTTTCCTCTCTCAAATAAGAAAAGGAAGCGGGCAAGGCACAGGAGAGAAAGAAGAAGCGGAAACGGCCGGCCAGCCGAGGAGGGTTTGAAAATACCCCCGGGGAGGTTCAGACGGCTCTTCCTAATAAAGTATATGAGGGTTGCAACCGGCGTTGCGTAGATCATCATGGTATGGGCTTTGTTTTCTTTTTTGGTCTCCGGAGGGCGGAGAGAGAGAGAGCACCGACTTTCTCGTTAAGAGAGGGGGAGTGGTGGGAGGGGGGAGGGGGACGGGGAAGAAAGGAGGCGGATGGGTGTGCGTGCGTACATACCGTGGCGTGGGGAGCTCGAGGGGGGCCGGAGGCGGACGCGCTGCTGGAGAGTTGCTTCATGAACAAACAACGCATGGCTTCATTCGTTGATCGGGGTCAATTAGACATGTCCTCGATCGGAATGAGCCGCTGGGAAACTGGCAGCCCGCCGCCGGCCCCTTTTTCGGCTACAAACACGTCGGGTCGTGGTCCGTTTTGATGGAGGAAACTCTGAAAAGTTCGAGGATGCCGCAGGAACCCGCTTTTGACGGAGCAAAAATATTTTGGTCGAGCTTCTGCGTACCCACAGTTACGCACGGTCCGCATTCCTCCGCAAGAGTCCCCACTCCCGCTTTTGGGCTGGCTTGTATTATACGTCACGTTCGTTGGGGTAAAGTGGCCACAAGAGAACGGGCAAAGAGTCACAAGATGGAGGAGAGGGATCGAGACATAGGTGTATGAATGGCCATCATTGTTGAGAGGAATCTACCTAACACTCGAGACCAGATTACATGTCTCCCAGCTAGTTCTGGAAACAATCCAACCCATTCCGCCTACTCCTCCCACGTAGAAACCGCTAGATATGTAAAGCGAGAAGCAACCGAGATAAAAACACATAAAATCAATAGTTGGAATAAACATGAAGACGGTCGAACCGTGTGTTCGCTCGGCCACCGCGCTACCCATCTTTCCAAATCGTTACTAACCCTCCCATTCACTCACTTCATTAATCATGACAAATTGCAGCCCTGACTGCACCGGAAAGGAAGAAAAAAAGTCGCAGGGCAGTTGCGCAACTACGACTGATTCAATTGCAATTCCGAGTCAACGTGTATTTTTTTTTAGGCCTAGCCCGCATCTTAGTACCTGCGGGTAAGTTAGGCGCTGAGGGTTTCATGTGGCGGCCAGTCAACGTTGAAGGCGTTCAGCAAGTCCTGAGATGACGGCTTGGCCGTGGTTGGCAGTCATGCCCGGAAGATCCGTGGTCGCAAAAAGAGACTCGTTGAACATTGGCTTCGAGACTCCCACCGTTGGGGAACAGAATGAAGTCGCCGCTCGTTTACGAGCATTGGCGATGGCGGCAAACTCGTTGCGGTCATCAAAGCCCTCGTCGACTTCAGCAAGAGAGTTGGGAGTGTAGAGCATGGTATTCCCCTGGCCGATCGGCGAGAGCTGCGCAGGCTGAGGGCTGGCAGAGCTCGGCGGCAGTGTATGACATAAATTGGTGGGCCACCTCCTTGGAGTAGGCGTTGGTGAGGAGGGGGGGAGGAGTGGGCAGCTGCACACGGGCATTGTAGATGTCGTCATACATGGAGAAGTCTGTCCCGATGTCTTGGTATGCCGAAGTGTGGTCCATCCCAGAATCCGTCGACGGAGTCGGGTTGTCAACGGGCGAGTAGTCAAGGGATAGCTCCTGGGGGTGGGGGATCAAGCCGAAGTCCGCGTCATTGGGCATGTAGGCGGGGAAATCGAGACTGCTGCCGGGGTAAACTGGGCCCCAGGTGTCTGGGGGGGTAGCAACTCCCATGCTGTGCTCGCTGGACGGGGTGGGAATGTTCTGGAGCTGCGGAGTGGGGTGAGCCGAGTTGCCGTTCACGCTGGAGTCCTTCTTGCCGTTGGTCTTGGTGCGGACATAAACCCAGCCGTGGGCCTTTTCCATGTGTTGCTTGCAGTTGGACTCGCGTTTCGACTTGTACGGGCACGGCTTGAAGAGGCACTCGTACATGGGCGGGCTAGCCGAGTGCTTGTCGTTGTTGTGGCGGTCCATCTCCTTTTCGGTTGGCCACCCATACTCGTGGTACTTGCAGGTGGGAACAGGGCATTTCCAAGGGCGCGAATGTGTCTTCTCGTGCTTCGTGAGGTCGCAAGGGCGCTTGAACTCCTTGTTGCAACCGGGCTCGCGACACTTCTTCGGCGCAAGCTCCTCGGGGCTAGCATTCTTCTTGCGCCTAGCCATAGAGCGCATGATCTCCTCTTCATCCTCGAGCTCCTGACTGGCGGAGCGCTTGAACCGCACAGTGCCGTCGGCTTCCTCGTCGATCTTATCAATGGGCTGACCAGTCGCCATCGAGATCATCTTGCCGTTCTTCTTAACGCGAACAAGTTCGGCGGGCCGTCCGTTGATGTGGATGCCTCCGTGGAGCTTGATCTCGTCGGTGCTGGAGGCTAAGTCAGCAAGGCGGGCTAGATCAGAAGGGATAAGAGAGCCATACGGGTCAACATCCATCTCGTCCTGGTTCTCCTTAGCGTCAGCAAGTTGCTGGGCGTAGTTCCGTATTTGATCGACAAGGTCGACGAAATATCCGCTTGTGTACGGGACGTCCCGGGGGCGGGTTTGTTCCCGGTCGCTCAGGTACTCAACGGTGGCCTGGATGCACCGAATGGTGGTGAGGCAAAAGTCCAGGTACAGTTCGGAGGACTTGGTCCTTTCCTTTAAAAGCAAGACACGGTAAGTATCTCCCTTCAAACTTTGGTCAGCCAAGAGCTCACTTACTGGAGCAACAAGAAGCAAGGTCTTTTCGAGATCCCTCAGGCAAACAATCTGCCTCTCTTGGATCTTCCTCGGGCACTCGAGAAGAAGCGGGTGGAAATCCTTCAAACCGGAATTGGCGAGAAGGGGCTTGAGAGTGTGCGCGTAGATGCGGCTCGTGGCCCGAGGGCTGAGGCCGACGGCGCTCGCCGCGGTGGCAGAACGGGCTGCAGCCGACCTGGTAACCGCCGTTGTCCGGCCAGCCTTGTCCTTCTTGGCGACGGCGTCCTTGTCATTGGTAGAAGCAATCGAGGTTCCCAACCCGCTATCGGATTCATGGAAACGAGACGATCGGCGAGTACGAGGGCGGAGCATCCGGCGCTCGGCCGGCTGCTCCTTGACCATAACCGAGTCGAGGGTGTGGTCAAGGACGCCTCGCGGCAGCGGGAGAATCTCGTCCCGGAGGGTCTTGCGGCCGGGAGAGAGGGGCGCGTCGTCGTTGCGAAGGCCAGCAAGTGTCTTGTCGATATCGCCGAGGGTCAAAGCAACGCGACGGCGATGAGCATCGATGACATCGTCCAGGTTGGTGTGTGACCGACGAGGTAGCGAAGGCGGAGTGAAGACTGGTTCGGGAGACTCGAGCGGAGTAGTCGGGGAGTGGAAGGTCGCACCCTTCTTGAGGACCACATTGGTCTTAATGCTCAGGCCCCTCGAACCGGATCGAGTCACCGGCGTTCTGCGTGGATTGGACGACATGGTTGCTGGTATGCGCGGGGTACGCACAAGGCTCTGCGACAATCGGTGGGCGGAACACTGTGTCCAGTCTCTCAGGTCAGCTCTCAATGTATTCATTGTCCCGCCGAGCGGAGATGAGAGCGTGAGTCACAGTCGGCCTGCGACACCGAGAGTAGGTAGGATCCTTTCCAGCAACCCACTGGAGCACAGCGGCGATGGGCAGGACTTGGAAATCGTGCCCAGAAACGAACGAATTCTGACGAAAGATAATGGGACTCGACTTACCAGGCCTGATAGAGGACAAGCCGACGAAAGCCAGGGACCCCGAGACGCGATGGAATCAAGACCAGGCGAAAAGGCGTCCTGCTAATGATGGTTGGGATAAAGCTCAAGGCGCCGATGAACCGTCGTGTTGGGCGGCAGGAAAGATGGGGGACACACAAGTCCTCTAACACTGGGGCAAAAAGGGTTGCGGAGCCTCGACCGTCTGGTCTGAGCGCGGGATTATCTGCAAGAGGTCGATTTGAATGGCCTCAGGTGCAAAGAAAAGGGAAAGAGTCGGGGCAGGCGTGATGAAGGACTCGGAAGAAGGAGGTTTGTCGCGACCGGGCGCCAGAGAGATGATGAGAAATGCGGTGGGCTTGTCGGACGCTGCTGCCTGCTCGGGCAACCGGGGTTCCCAGTAAGATGTGGGTCCCCTGGCGGGCGCAGCGCCGGATTAATGGCCACCCATTGGCCAGGTTTAAATCCTTCCAATTGTGCTCCCAATGGCGCGCTATTGATAGCGTCTGTTGGCTGGAAAGTCCCTGGACCTGGTGTCTCGGCCGGCTGCGGTCCTCTCAATTGTTAAGGAAGGACGCTCTACAGATGCAGAGCTGCCCTGCGTAGCTTGGTGTTTTACCCAAGTACTCGGCTAGCAGAGCCAGTGTCTCCTCCGTCTTCGTCCCCAGATTTTGGGAGGTACCAGGACAAGTCGCTTGGTTCTCCAGCATCACCTCTCGCGAGCTGCAGTCTTCGAAACGCAAGGTCGTCTTCTCTGAAGGCAGACAGATTTCGACTCTCGGATGTGACGAAACAAGAAGAGCCGCGCGGGGGAATGACGAACAATTGTGATGCCGATGATTCTCTCGCCCGAGAGAAGAGACACGTCAACCATCCGACCTGCCCGCCGCGCCGCAACTCGCGGCTCGTTGGCGCGATCCGGGCTGAGGCCGGGACCTTGTGCTCTCGGTTGCAATGAGCTCAGAGGGCCATTTTGATGACGGCCCCCACCACGGCCACAACCTCGCCTGCAACGGTAGCTCGGGGGCGGGAACGGCGGACCTGATGGACGTGTGGCGAAGCTGCTTCCCTTGGTGCAGCCACTTTTTAATACGACAACGATCTGGAACAACGAGTGTTCTGCGTGCAGGGTCTTCCGCGATCGACAAGTGTATCGCGACTGTTACTTCGTAGATTCCTTCCCTTCCATCATCTTCCTGCGAGTCGTGGGGTGTTGATAACTACCTAGCAGCGGAGGCGATTCAGAGCTCCCGCCCTCACCATGGATGCCATATGCTCAAACCACCCCTAATCTCGCTGACACATCATCGGATAATTAACTACCTATCTGTGCTTGCGGTCCCCGCCCCCCGCGACCGTTTGTTTCCGGTGGTGAGAACGGGAAAGGGGCCGAGAGAAAAACAGCTTGTCCTCACAGTGAGATCTGTCATCTGGTGCTCTGGGCAAAGGCGGCACAATAAAACGCCCGAGACCTTTCCAAACGCTGGCGGCAAACCCTAAATACGCAGCGGCTGTCATGTTGTGGCTCGGACCAGGAGTCAAACCAGTGAGGGAGCCGGGATAAGACGATTGCCCCAACCACCTGAAGCGTCTCTGATGCAGCCCCCAACCATCCACCGGAAAGTGCTGTTGGGGTGAAGGGGGACGGGGGCAGTCACCTCGAGAAGCGGAAAGAAACGGGCTTGGGTTCTCACGGTTCATTCCCCATCCGGCATGCTTCGGCCAAAGAGACGGCTGCCACAAAACAAAAACAAAACGGACATGCAGTCTGCAGTCATCTGCAATGTTTGTATTGTACCAAGGACCGCAGCAGTGCAATGCATGCCAACCATTTCCGGGCTGAGGACGGCGATTTGTTGTGGCTTGGGAGAGGCAAGTACCCCCCTCTCTCCCCGCAGATTGGCGATCATGCACCACCCACCCACGGAGCCAACGGCGATGGGCCTCGAGATTGGCCCAAATCTGATCGGTCGTGTCCTTGTGTCCCTGCAGCTCCCCAGCTCCCCGCCCTCGTAGGGCTGGCTGCTGGCTTTGGGTGTTTGGGCAGGGAGGCGGCATGCATTCGTGAGGTCCTCCCACTGCTCTCCCAAGACCAAACAAAGAGTCTTCATCCACTTCATCGCCCAACAAATTCCACCCAAGTCAGTCCTCGTGCAGGAGAAGTTTTCTCGGTTGTGTTCTACAAACCACTCATTCATCAAGAAAATCACCCCATGCATTTGCCAAGCGGCCGTTCCCCAATGTGAAGTCCAAGATGGCAACCGAGAAAACAGCCGGCAAAGACCACGTCGCACAGCACTGATCTCGTGCGTCAACCCAAGAGGAGAAGGGAGGGGGGGGGACGCACCTCAGCCCTACGAGGAATTGCTACTTCCGCTCTCCCGCGAATAGGATTGCAGAGAATTAGAGGAGCCTCAATTCAAAGTAAGTGCCTGGGAGAGGAACGCAACGGTGCGCGGCACAAGTGCGCGGCCACTGTTCCAGCGCTTCCCTCCCCTCCCCCCATTCCCAGGCACCTGAATTCTTGAGCCGGCCCTTCGTTGGTTTTGTGTTCCCAGACATGATGGGATGACTTTTACACCCACAACCTTAAATCCCGCGACACGCGTATGTACCCACTTGGGCAATATCTCGCCGATACCATTTCACTCTATCCGCCCGAATGGTTCTTGAGCTAAAAAGCGGAATCGGTAAGGCAACGACAAAATGTTCTGAGGGGGATACTTCAGATGACATCGAAAAAACCTGATGGCCCTGGTACCTCGTACCCTCTAACGATGGTGATACATTCGGATGGTTTTCCCCGATCGTGTACCTCGATAGTCGTATGTCATATTAGGTAGCCAAGCAAGTAGGACTTTGCCTCGCAGAGCCTCGGTGACCTTGTTGGTTGTGCCGGGTCAACCCTCCATCTATCACCCAGCTTCCAATAGCCCCCCGCTGTGTGCCCCTTTCTATTGCTGCCACTATCACTACCCGTTCCCTGCATTCCGCAAGGGAAAATGGGGGGGGAGGCAAAGGGTACTAAATAGTTAAGGGACATTTCTCTAACTTTCGGTGGCCCGTCGTCGTTCCCCTTGATGAAATATCCACGCAGTGCCCCTGGAATCCTTGGAGGTCAAATAATGGTCGAGGGAAATGGGAACGTTTCCCTATGTTCTTCAGACCCCACGTCGGTTAGTTCAACTCCTCAAACTTGAGCCGTCTGGGACCAACACGTAGTAGTAGCCTCCATTCCGGTTGGGAGGCCAAGGGGCAATCCCTCACAAAGCAGGTGAAGGGTACAAGAAACTGGCATGGTATAAAGGGTCTCGTGGGTTCCAAATCGAGTCATCTGCGGGGATAGGAGTGCTATCCACGGCTAGGTAGTCGAGACGGCGAGTTTGTGGGCTGGCAGGTTTCGTAGCTTGCTCCACGGTTCCCAGAATTTGACTTCGAGCTGTGCAGCGCTTCGCCATCAAAGTTACCCGAATGCACGATCTAGTAGATAATCCTTAGTTGTTCTCTCGGCCAACAAGGGGTGTCATGATTGTGTCCCGCTGGAATGGTTGGGTTCTTTGTGAATGGCAATCTGCGATTGTTACACTCCTCACCAAAGACACAAAAAAGAGAGAATGAAGATATTAAACTAATTGGGTACGCCCGACCGCTGTTCCAAGCTGAGTTTTGTTCAATATAACTTGGATTTGGTTGAGCAACCCCGTTGCCTTGTGCAATGACATCTACTTCTTCTTCCGATCATCTGCTTGAAGCTGTTCTGGAGACAAATAACCACCTACAGCTCGGATTTACGAGCGAGATGCGCCCTGTTCTATGCCAACTGGGATGCTGGGTAACTCGTGAAGGTGCTGACAACGCCACGGTGATAGTTCGGCCAAAAGCTGCGAAGTCCAAGGACGTCCCCTTGTGTTTGTCTGACCCTCCTTCCGCCCCCCTCCCCCATTTCCACGAGGAAACGAGTGCTCTCATTAGGGGTGATTTCTGGGTTATATACAAGCTCCCTCGCGTAAAAGCCAAGGCTCTGAAGAGGGCTCGACGGTCGGCATCCCGGGCAGTACACCTGGAACAGAAGGATACTAGCTCACCGAAGAGCGGAGGTGAGTTTATTTCTCGGTTGACGGAACGGAGCCAGAGGGTACAACAGCGGATCCTTCTGGCTCGAGAGATACCAGGGTCGGCGGGCCAGAGGCAACAACGAGGCGAGTTTGTCGCCCGGAGCTAAGAGGCGCTCCTGTTCAATCATGGTGCAGCACGAGATACACCAAACTGTTACCCAGGCCTCGGTGGGCGGTACGGGCGCTACGGCGGGACTTCAAGCCGAGCACCACCAAAATCGGCACTGCGATAACAGCCTCTGGGCCGCT
>NT_165976.1:2366975-2383541 GCF_000143365.1 Chaetomium globosum CBS 148.51
GCCCCCCGAGGCAAGGATCCTGCCCAAGACCCGTACGAGCCGGAGAAGCCAAGCCCCCTTCTCGAGTACGCGACCCAAGGAAGACGAGCCGCCGCAACCGTAGTCGACCACCGCTCCCGCCCTATTCCTATCCCCATCCGCACCAGCAGCCGCAACCAGCACAGCAAACCCCTTCAGATCCAGAGCCCGCGCGTCTCAACCGTGCCCATCTCGCCCTTCCCACCCCTTTCACCACTCCCATCACCCATCTCAACCCCAACCCAAAGCCCACCTCAAACTCCCATCAACCCCAACAGCAACAACCCCGACAACAACAGCCCCAGCCCCAACCCCGACCCCATCTACTCCCTAGCGCACCTCGCCGGCGGCCGATACCACTACACGTCGCCCGAAGCCCAAACCATCTTCGCCGCCGTCGTCGAGCACTACAACAGCGCGGACCGGGCCCGGGCCCAGCTCGCAGCCACACCCTCCCTGACCCCTACGGGCGGCTCGCTGCTCGCATTCTTCCTGCTGGGTAGCGGCGGTCTACACGACCCGCTGAGCCGGGGGGAGGCGCGGCGGGTGTTCCGGGCGTCGGCTCCCGCGCTGGCGGATCTGGTGGATGAGGTGGTTGACTGGACGGGGGTGGAGGAGGAGGAGGATGTGAGTTTTTGGGTGGAGGGGTTGGGCGAGGATGAGGTTGTGAGGAGGTTGTGGTGGAGGTTTGTGGTGGAGGAGTTTTTGGGGGAGGGCGGGGGGAGGTTGTTTGGGTTGGATTGGGAGACGGATTATGCCGTGGAGACGGTGTTGGATAAGGGGATTGAGAGGATGAGGGTGAGGAGGGCGGAGAGGCGCGGAGAGGAGGGGGGGAGAAGAAGGAGGAAGTCTGTGGGATGCCTAGTACGTAAGTAAATCGTGTATTTCCTTGCTAGGAGGCTTGAGTATAGGAATTGTTCCGGTCGGCTTCCACCGAAACAGAGGCGAGAGGAAATTAACCCCAGAAAACGAATAAATGCCCTTTAGTACAAATCATGATAACTATCACTTTGTTGACGTATCTAAACCACATCTGCACGTTACATCATCTAGGCCAATACTCACTCCCACTAGTGGTAGTATACAAAGCAATCAAAACATCATACCTAGACCAGACTCTCGTAATAGCAATAGTTGGGTATCGTCGTCTTGACCACAAGTATCTATCCATCCGTGCACCCACAACGCCGTAGCCCTACGTCAAAGTTGACCGAGCCAGCAACAAACGCTACTGCTAAGGTGTGTCATCATCGTCGCTGTCAGACAGCACTTGTCGCCTCCTCTTCGCTTGCGGTCTGCGCGGGGACAGTTGGGGCAGATCATCCTCGCCATCCTCGTCCGCCGGGGGGGCCACTCTCGGCTTGGATGGCCCGGCCGGCTTCTTCGCGCTCTTAGCAACGAGCTCGGCCAAGTCGGGCATCTCGTCGTCCGAGTCCTGGGTCGAACCGAACTCGGGCGGTTCGTAGAACGGTTTCTCTTCGGCCGTGACCTGTTCTGTGCGCCGGTGGCGCAGGCTGAGACGCGACGAGCTGGGCGTCGTAGGATCGTTTGACCCTTGCCAGTTGCTGGACGAAAACACGTCGTCTCCGACGATGAAATCGTCCAGGTCGGCGCCGCTGTCGGAGCCATCTGTCTCTTCCATGTCACTCGTTCGGGTGCAATCGTCCCCAAAGTCTTCGATATGATCGTGGGCCCGCTTGAACCCTCCCCGGCCCCTTTTGGCTGCGCCCCGACCACGGCCACCGCGTCCTTGTGGTGTCGTCCCTTCGGTTGCAGTTTCTTCCGCTTCATCTTCGTCTTCTTCCGCCTCCTCACATTCGCTAAAGTAATTCGATTCCGATATACGTTTTCTAGTGAGGCTTGCTATCTGTCTTTCGAGCCGCTGGCAACTTGCTGCCTGCACGCTGTTTGTTGATACCGAGCTGTAGCCTGGGCCTTGTTTAGCGGGCTGCCCGGAGCCTCGTCTGCGAATGGCCGGGACTGGCAGCTGTTTCCACGACATTGTATCTATTTCGCCATACGGCTGAGTATACCTTTCTAGGGGATCTTGTGATTCCCCTAGAGTCCTAAACAACTTCACACATTTTCTCGTGTACTGGCCGTGCTTGAGGCTGACGGTACGTCGCAGCACTCTTTGAGAAGCTGGATGGGCTCCGAGGTTGATGTCATCGAAGCCGAGCTCTTGGACTTTGTCGAACGGTGTCTTCGGGAGTGTTTTGTACAATCTCTCGAAGCGTTCGGTTTGTGATTTGCTCAGCAGAACCTTCTCTAGCGGAGGCACTTCGACTAAGAAGTCGGTTTCGGCGGGCGGTTTGGGGATATTGGCAGCCCGTTCGGCGGGCTGGCCGAAGAACGAGGCTTTCAAATTCACGAAGCCTGTCTCTACGTCGTCGGGCATATTGAACTTCTTTTTGGCGACCTTTTTCCTTAGACCCGCCGCAGTCTTTTTCGGCTCGGGAAGGGAAGTATTTTGGGAGTTCTCAATGGGAATGTCGACGTGCCGTTTGTCAACTTCGGGCCTGATATCTCGAGGCACGATTCTTGTGGAGAGGTCGTGACGAAAGGTGAAGCCGTCGCCGTTGCAGATGAGCTGCTGCATTTTCTGGTAGTTGTCCTTCGCCTCCAGGAACTTTTCCTCCTCCTTGCCTTTCATCAGCAGCAGCACGATGTTACCTGCGCGTTTCCTGCCTGTGCGCCCCATCCGCTGCAACATGCGGATCGGCGAGGCGGAAGCGTCGTAACAAACGATTAGGTCGACTTGGCCAATATCAAGACCTTCCTCACCAATCGAAGTAGCCACAAGGACGTTGAAACCGCCGTTCTTGAACTTCTCGATGGTCTCGATTTGCTGCTTTTGCTTCATGCCCTCGCTCCTCTTTGAATCCGCTTGTCCCACAAATACGGTGGCACGGATAAGCGGCTGGTTGTTGAGAAGGCGAACAATCTCTTCGGCACTGTCGCGGTACTCGCTAAAGACAATGGCTCTTGTGTTGGAGTTTTCGCCCGCGTCGATAAAGTGGTTGACGAGGGTCTCACAAAGGTATGTCAACTTCGGGTGCCCGTTAAACTCTTCCATTCTCATCCAACGTTCGATCAGGGCCATCATCCTCTGGAAGCTCTCGTCGGCCAGGAGCTGCCGCTTGAGTTTTGAGCCCTGTCCTGGTTTGCCCTCCTCGCTAGACCGGAACTCAGCCAGGCCGTTGTAGAAGGGCTTGATGCCGTGAAAGTTGAGCAGCTTGATCAAGTGGGCCAGACTCTGCAGGATGCTAAAGACGGCCATCATCATGAATTTCACACCCTGGTTTGCATGTCCACCAGGCCCGGCCAACCATTCCTGCCTCGATTTGAGCAGCCCGAATGTTGTCAAGTTCATGGGATCTCTGCCGTAGTATATGTTTTGCGCGCTCAGCTTATCCACCAGGGGCTTGAGAGCCTTGGAAAATAAGCCCCTCACTTCGTGCATCTCGTCCGAGGGATCGAATGTTACCGTGTCAATGTTTCGTGAATGTACGTATTGACGAATGTCGATCGACTCCTCGGTCCTGATTTCCACGTGGGAAATACCAAGGTTGTCAATGATATCCTGCACGCCCTCCACCGTTGACCCGGGCGTGGCAGTCAGCGCAAGGATCCGGATGCTTTTGGAAAAGCGCCGAATGAACTCGACGACCTTGACGTAGGCGTAGTCCCCAGTTGCGCGGTGAGCCTCGTCGACCACAAGAAGAACAATGGATTTGGGATCGGCATATCCTTTAGACAAGTCGTTCATCAGGGTCTGTGGGGTCATGAAGAACAACCGTTTGCTCTCCCACTCCCCCTGCCGCAGGACTGGAGGGGTCTCGCCCGTGAGGAGTGTTGCCTGTGACCGAGGGATACCGGCAATTCCGAGACAGGCCTGGACTTGTTGAGATGCGAGGGGCTTCGTGGGTGCCACGAAAACGATTTTGGAGCGCTTGGTCCAGCGGAAATAGTTGAGCATGATGGTAGCAGCAATAAAGGTCTTGCCTAGGCCAGTGGGGAGGGCCACCAGCGTGTTGTGAAAGAGACCATTCTTCACGATGCTGAATTGGTAGTCTCGAATGGCGCCGAGGTTCAGGGGATAAACCCAGGTTGACAACTCGTCATGCTGAAGCTCGTGGTGCGTTGGGGTTTCGGGCGGGAGATCGGCACGGAATGGGCGACTGTTAGGCGCCTGCGATCCTGCCACACGATCTTCCTGGATTGTTGTTCCCCATAAGGTAGTCTGGCGCAAGTTCTGGGCTTGGATTTGGGCTTGAGTCTGGGCTGACGGTCTGGGTGGGTTGGGTCTCTTGGGTGAGGTATCAAAGGCGTTTGCAGGCGAGGTATTCAGAGACCCATGCCTGGTATTTCCCGGAGCCGGATTCCTGCTGAATGAGCCTGGAGCTCGGGCTATGGGCTGCCGATGAGAGGGCGGTTGTAAAGGCGGGGCTTTGACGGAGTTGGAGAATTGTGTTGATGGCCTGGGAAGAGGGGGGCGGGGACCACTGCCAAAACTGCGTGGTTGGTTGGCCTGCTCATTCGACGAGGCCGCAGCCGAGTCGGTAGCTTGAGTGAGGGCCAATATCATGTCCTCATCGGCGATGTCGCCAAACTCGTCGTCAAATTCATCGTCGTCCATCGCCCTGATCCCAAGGGTTGCGTTTTAGGCTGTCACGGCCAAAAAGAGAAAATATATAGGGCACGTGTCATTAGAAAATGGCTGGCCTGAACTGCCCAGTCCTCGTCGTATTTCCTTGTTGTGAAGGGATTGAAATGGCAATTTGAGTGGCGTGGCTCGGCGCCTAAGAAGCCGTGAAAATGCACCTCTTCAGAAGGTCCAAGTCCGTTAATTCAGCCCCAGGTAAAAAGACGCGACGGAAGAGACGCGCAATTACGCCAATGCACGTGATTGGCTTGAGCTGCCCGAGTCAACGGGCACCCACTACTTCGTACACTGATTTGTCGCTGCCTGCGGGCGAGCTGAGTTTCATTGTATCCTGGTAATTTTAAGCCATCTACTTAGCTAGTCCAGTACATTCGGTGCCTCAACAATGAAAGAGTACCTAAGTGGGGGGAATCTTAGTTCTCTTTGATGAAGCACATGCAAAGGCTCTCTGGTTTATTTTTGCAATCGTCGGGTTTAGAAGAGTTCTGGTCCGATGGCGACTTCAAAAATAAAAATAAAAATGATTCAAAGTTTTCGTTGCATTTTCGGGCATAGCACCCTAATGAATTTCTGTTCATTTCCCATTTCTCAGTCTGTACGGTTTGCTGAGGGTGACTCAAGACGGCTGAAACGAGGCTGGGAGACAGCCCAACGCTCGGGACTGGGACAGGGCAGCTCTTTAGGTTACATGGTGGGGTGGCTCCACACCAGGTACCTGTTGTGAGAAGTTGCTCTTTCATTCTTTCGCACCTCGCGTCCCGCACTCTTTCTTCCTTCTTCCAACAAACCCTTGCTACATTTACACACTCACCACTACGACCGCACCAACACTAATCCTAAATTTCTCACACTCATTCACAACTGTTCAAGTTCGGTCAATTACAATCGATGGCTCCTCCTACCGGCCCTCGAGCGAGCCGCGGCAATCGGTCGAGCCAGCGGGGCTCACGGGGTGGTGGCGGCATAGGAAAGCGTCGGGGCCCCTCTCGAACCGATCGGGATGGGGATGTTTCTATGGATAGCGTCAATGCGGCCAACCAACCAACCGGCCCTTCCACCCATTCCACACGTGGAAACCGAGGCTCCCGAGGTGGGAGAGGCTCTCGGGTGTCAACCCGGCTCGCCAGCAACGTACGCAATCACGCATCAGAAGATGGCACCGCTCGCAGTGATAAATCCCAGTTCAGCAACAAAGTCACTCTCAAGATTCACGGTCTCAACGACAGTAAAGCGTCCGGAAATCAGGACGGTGGCCTTCGTTCGCTCCTCGAATTTCTCGAGCGGAAATCTTCTAAAGGGCGTCCTGTCGTCCTCGGTAGAGTACGTTGCCTCCCTTTTTTTTTTTTTTTTTTTTTTTTTTTTTTTTTTTTGGTAACGTGCACCCTAACGCTGCCACCTAGGGAGTGATTCGGGGCGAGTGTGTGTGGCTTAAGGTCAAGCAAGCCGACGCGCCCCTTTTGTTGCGTCTGAACGGTTTCAGCTATGCCGGCGCCTCGTTAACCATCGAAGAGACCAACGATCCGATTCCTCCGCAAAACGCCCAATCAACCACCGACGGACCCGGGCCTAATCCGTCCGAGACAAGAGAAAAGTTACTGGCAGTCCTGAGCTCTCGCTACAACGCAGAACAGAAGCTCTTGGATCTATCAGCGCTGGGCGCCGATCAAAACCTCTTCAGCCTGGGCGCTTTCCAATCTAAGGCGTTAGCTGAGAAGTCTTTCAAGGTGTTGATGAGTCTTACGAATACGCGTTACGACAATCCTGTGGAGAAGGAAGCGGGCATCCAGGCGGTTACCATTGCCAACAACGACATCCACGACGTCTATGAGGTTTTCACCCTAGCCCAGACCCTACCTCATCTGCGCCGCCTCGATCTTAGTGGCAACAAGCTCGAGGATATGTCAAAACTCGCCAAGTGGCGTCACGAATTTCGCCGTTTGGAGGAGATGCATGCCCTTGGCAATCCCCTTGCTAGTCTACCAAACTACTCGACCCAAATGGTAGAATGGTTCCCAAGCCTACAGGTCTTGGATGGGCGCCGGGTCAGGACTCCCGAAGAGGCTGCAGAGGCCTTCAAGTCGTGGTTTCCTACTCCGCTTCCCCGTCTCCCATCCAACCTGCGAGATGGGGGTAACAACGTAGCGAGCACATTCATCCGTGGTTTCTTCACCACGTATGACCAGGACCGCGTTTCTCTGGCCAGGCAGTTCTACGATGACGACTCTGCCTTTTCCCTCAGGACCGGCGCAGAGCCTGTCCCAGACACCTACGACAACTTCTCCAGGAATCTAGAAACAATTGGCGTCCGAGGCTCGTCTACCCAGCAGCGGCTCTTTACGGGAAGCAACCTGATCGCCGAACTCTGGGCCCAGCTCCCTGCGACAAGGCATCCCAGCCTGGATTTGGTCGATGCGTGGCAGGTTGATTGCCATACTTTTCCGGGCTTGGCTGAGCCGTCTGGACAAGGCTTAGCTATGGGCTTAGCGATCACCGTCCACGGTCGATTTGAAGAAATTGACCCGACCCGACAGCTTCTTGGCACCCGCCAGTTTTCTCGTTCTTTTATCCTCGGACCGAGCAAGTCTGGTGCTCCGCACCCCTACCGGGTCATTAGCGACGAGCTCGCACTGCAAACCTGGGTACCGCAACAGCAAACACCGACCGCCGCCGTTCAGGCTCCGACCGTGACGCCTGCCCCGACAACGGCCGTTGCAGCGCCACCTTCCCGTGCTGGATGATGCCATGCGTGCTCAGATTGGTAGAAGAACTGTGCCGACAAACCGGGCATGACTCCCGAGTACTCTCGGGCTATGCTTGGCGGGATTAGCGGACTGGAACTTCGACCTCGCGTTGAAGTCGTTTCATGAGAAGAGAGGCGAATTGCCGCCGGAGGCTTTTGTACCCACTGCATAGTTTGCGGAGCGGGATGGATATGGATGTGGGGATATGAAGGTAAGTGTCTTTTTTCTGTCTATATTGGTTGCTGGTGACTAACTCGGTGCTCTAGGATAGAAGCGCGTTCACGATGTATTAGCGAAATCGAGATGGGAACAACGGATCATAAGAATCGGAAGCGATTGGTTTTAACCTTGTTCCTTGACAGCGGCTGTGATAAGGATGGAAAGCGTTGCGTATTGTCTCTCTGGCTTATTCCTCGGCATTGAAAAGGCTTTTCTTTACGTCTTCTCTTTTTCCTTTTAACTTTTGGCTGCGGCCGGAAGACTTGAAGTTGGGCTTTAAGGCGTTGAGGTTCTAAATGGAACGAACCGTTCTGCTTTTTTTGGTTATGGTTTGGTTTGGGGCGGGCGGGTTGGAAAATGTCCGCTTTTGTATTTCTTTTTCTGGCGTTTGGGGGCATTGGAACGGATTATACTTAGACGGACTGTGACACATCCCATTCAACGTGATACCCAGATTCAATACTTTACAGCGTCTCAGATCACCCGTTTTGGGAACTGAAGTGTGAATGGGTATCTTGAAGTAGTTTGCGAGGGGGCTTGAGGCTGACGGGTAGAAGTGGTACGATGCTGCGGTTGGTAACAAGCAACATTGGTGTCACAAATCGGTATGACAACCTTGTTGTCGTTAGGCAGTTAGGTGGTTATACAGATTGGTTACAACTCCATTCAATCACACTTCCAGCTGTGAAGGTAACTCGGGCAGGGGAAATCCAGAGTCTTCGATGAACCTCCTCTTCGCCATGACCTTCCGCCCATTTTAACCCCTGGCCGCCTCCAACAGGCACCTCGAGTTTGTCACGAGATGAAAGGGGAAGGATCCCAGTAAATAGTGGCGGTTTGCATAACATATCATCCACCAGGTTTGTATTTCAAACAGACACACTCCGTCGATCGGACATGGCAGGTCGAGTTCTCATCTGGTCACGAGCGAAGTGAATTAGCGAAAGAGCGTGCGGTTGGGTGAAAATTCGTCGCATTCACTACGCGCCCGCACCCTTTTATTGATTCGTGGTTCCCAAGCCATGTGACTGTGATGTTGAAATCCTATTATGGCCAATCACCGGCAGCAGTGAGCATGACAGCGTCCGCAGAGCCGCGCGGGACTTTGGGTGTGTGGTTTTTGAAGACTGACATCATCGCTCCTTTGGGGGCCCACTTCGGGTAAAATTGCATGTTCGCATGCGAACTTTCGAGCTCGCCAATTCCTCGTGGTGCAGAGACATGGGCGGGAAGTGGAGAGCATCCTTGCCCCGCCATTCGGGTGGAGGTGCAGACGCTTTCTCCGTTCTTGGTTAGGCTCGGTTTCCTGTCTGGGGTTCGAGCGTTTCAGGAAAAGGAAAGGACAGGGCCCTCATTCGACAAGGGCGAATCCACTGCTTGGGGGTTCGGAGCGACACACCGTTGGGAGTGGCAGTGTTGTATCACCACCAGCTGACTTTTTCATCTGAGTTCAGATTATCGTCGAGTTCCACCGCTGGATGAGAGCTGATTTCGGGGATGGAAGTTGATTTTGGGCCTCCGAATCTGTCAATGAGAGATGGGTATCCAGACGACTACGGTACACTAACTCACTGGGTTGACCAACGAGCAACTAACTAGGTACCTAGTCAGGGCTCTCATTTTTCTCTTCGTTTTCTTTTATTTTTCTTTCTTTTTCTCTGCCCTTGCGATGTCTGGCTCCTCTCCGGTTGGGCAGCCGAATCTCATCTCTTCAACAAGCAAGGAAACAAACGGGCCCCAGCGAGCCCATGGCCCAGTCTGCCGAGGCTGGTTGTTGATTCGGATTCGCGTTCTCCCACCAGCGCCCCTTTTCACCCCTCAAGATCAACCAGTTCGCCAAATGGCATGTTCTCCCTCCCTCGGCGGCACCCCATCTGGCACCGCAGCTGGCTGGGGCTGGGGAGTTCCTCGCATGACGAGCTTCAAATGAGGGCCCGAGGACCCCCCTGTCTGACCCGTCTCCTCCCCTGATTCGACCAGGCCCCCGGTTCCCTCCCCCTGTTCCGAGGCCCCGTTTTTGGCTCATTTCCCGTGCCTCCCCTTGCCGCCTACCCCGTCCGATGTCTCGGTGGCTCGCTGCCATGCGTGTCCCTCTCGTCTCCCTTGGTGTGGTGGTGTCTTGTTCAGGTCGCAATGCTCAGCTTCATGAAAGTTAGCAATTGACTTCTCGGTCGGCAAACCGAAACTCGTCCGGCACAGTTTTGCAGTTTGCCACAGGCCTTCTTGAACGTTGTCTTGTCTGCTTCTCTCCTTCGCAACCGCAGGAAAGCCGTTTGCTTTACCCCCGGGCTCGACACGAGCGTGGACCATCAGCGCCAGGGGCTCGCAGTAGCATCGTGTGCGTTCCATCGACCCTTTCGCGGCAAAGGCCCCAATTCCACGTAACCCCCTCTCCATCCTGCGACACGGGGGCTCCTCAGGAAAACCTTCGTTTCCTCGCCGTTTGTTCCTCGGAAACAACCCAGAGTTTTGTTCCGTCGATCATCTTCTCCCTCCAACAGGCCGGTCCTCGAACTTCCAGATCGACGTTTGGCCGTTTTTTTCCTGCTCATTCGATTGACGCGAGATATTCTTCCTCTGGGTCTCCTGGGAATATTGGTCCGCTTCTTTGGCATTCGAAGTTCTTGCTACTTGCCGGCCGTTGACGGCGCAATACGAACGCACGACACTCTGCCCCGGACACGCAACCCCGACATGTCTTGCTGACGAGGACCATCATTGAGGTTCCCCCCCTCTCCATTGGAGGCACCGATTGCCTAGGTCGGTTGTGTCGCCGGCACAGGCCGAAATTCCGCCACGATGCCGCTCCCTAAACCAAAAACGCCGTTGAATAACGCGTGTTCGGTCATATTCAACAACACACTTTACACATACTCGGCCGATGCCTTCCAGTCATTGCGGCTTGTACCGGGGGCGAAATGGAAGGTGCTGCCCCAGGGTGAGAAGGTGAAGGGGGCTGCTTGCGTCGGTTCAACAACAGGGACAGCGTCGACGTCGGCTTTCTTCGTTGTCGGGGGTGTTGGCGGGACGGATGAGTACCAGGGGCTGCAGAAATTTACGTACGAGACGGGGCAATGGGAGTCGGTAAAGCTGCTGGATAAGGTGACACACCAGCGGGTAGGACACAGTGCCGTTTACCTGAACAGCACCGACTCGATCCTCGTCTACGCCGGCAACCAGGACGGGTCCAACGGGCCCTCAACATCGACATTTACGATTGGCGCCTCGGCGCCACACGAAGTCCGTTCATATGACACGAGCGGGCCACCGTCAGTCAACCCAATTCTGCTGTCCTGGTCTCCCAGCGAGGCGGCCTTGATCGGCGGGAGTACGTGGAACGCACAGGTTATGCTATTCAATGCGGCTGATAAGAAATGGGTCGACTCGGGAGCATCCCTTGCCGCGCCACTACCGAAGGATACATCCGCCATCCAGGCGGTGTTGATGACGGGCGATGATGGGTCCAAGAACCTTCTCACTTTCGACATGTCCGAGTCACCAAACATGGTCAAACGAACGGTTCTATTCAAGGGCCCCGGTGTACCGGTTCAGAAAGCTGCGCCGGTTCGCAGGCGGGCGTCGAGAAGGAGTGAGCATGGGCTGAGCGGTAAGGAGAAGAGGGCCGGTGAGCCCTTGACGATAAACAACTGGCCGGCATACAACTCGACTTCGGCCCCTAAAGTCACTCGGAGCAACTTTTGCTCTCTGCTCAGGGCTCCGACGGCATTGGTCGTCATTGCTGGCGGGAACCGTCCGCCGACGATGTTCTATGCATGTTCGATGCCAGAGACAACAGTTGGGAGGGATGCTGAGTCCAAGCTCTCCCCAGGTTCGTCTTCTTTCGACTGAATCTTCCTCCACGCTCTCTTCCTCAACGTCCTCATGGGACAGCCACATCAACAAGGCTAAGTTCGACATCAACATCCTTACCCTCCACTACCTCCCTCACAGTTAGCGCGACGAACCCAACGGTCGCCACCCAAACACCGACAGAAGCCGCGGCAGCGGCAGTTACGGATGGCTCCGATCCACAATTAAACACCATCCTTGGTGCAGTCCTAGGGAGTATCTTTGGTGCCGCGATTCTCCTGGTCCTCGCGTATGTCTGCATCAGGCGGCGGAAGAGGCAGGGTCATGTAGAGTCCGGCCACGTGAGCTCGGGCAAGCGGGCGGGTACCGAGCGAGAAGGACAGTATCGGGTTCGCCAAAGAGAGCCTTGCTTTTGGCCAGGGTCCGCCGGGCGTCTTCCGCGGCCACCAGCAACAAGGCTCCCAGAGCTCCTTCTCATCGATGGCGATCCTCATGGGCTCGCGCGGGCGAGAAGTCGGCTGCGACTGGGCTCGGTCGGAAGTCGAGCAATGAGAGCAGGCGTGATTCATCCGACAGCACCTTCAAAGCCTTCAAGAGCACCATTAGCAAGCCGATGGCACAGCCTACTCCGCCCCCCGCAGCTGCTCGGCCGCCACCGCCATCCCAGCAGACCCGGGACGAGAAGGGTGTCGCGTTCGCAACCCGCACGGTTGATGCGAAGCCACGAACCTTGACGGCAGGGGCTGATAAGCAAGGGGACACGAGGCGCAGCTCCGGGTGGAACAGGTACTGGTCTGGTGGCTCGGCGCTGAACCTTTTGGGGTTCGGCAACGGCAACAACAATAGCAACAGCAACAACATTAATCCTAACAATGTCGCCGCTCACAACTCACGGCGGACCACCCTTGCCTCCGACCGTAGTTCAAACTACAGCAACCCGCACCGCATGACCCAAGACAGCGCGACGGTGCCGCCTCTATTCCCCGCCTCTGCGGAACCTCGGATGTCCTTCAGCCGTGTCAATGCTCACAGCCCGACCATCGCCGTGTACAACGATAAGCTGAACCAGGGCATGAGCGGCCGAATCGAGACACAGCGTCCGGTCAGCGCGGTGAGCGACATGTCGGCCTCGGCGTACTCGAGCGGCATCCCCGAGTCTGTGCAAGACGCCTGGGACGCGGCGGCCGCCGGCAAGCCTTGGGGAGCGGACCGGTCGCTGAACGACTCGTCTACCGGCGTCTACTCGACGCCCCTCGCGCCTGCTTCCCAGGGTCTAAAGCCCCCGTCGCAGGGCCCGCCGCGCCGGAACCAACCCCCCGTGCGCGACGACATGAGCTGGCTTAACCTAGGTGGCAACTAAAACACCACCGATCCGCCATGTTTGCCTTCGACTCTTCCCCTCCCTACCCTCTCGGGGATGTCGCCTTCTGCGATAATACCCCTGCGGTGCGCGACTGCCACGGCCTCCTTGATCGCGTTATGCCCCATGAAGGCCACGTTCCTCTGAAGTACCGTCTTTCAGCGTGCTATCTCCTTGCATATCCGAACCCGGCGTTCATCAACGTTAGACTCCCGCTCACTACAACTACAACCACCATCGTCGGCGTCCCTCGAGGCACACTCAACAAACCCCGGGAACCTCCCGATCTGTTTTATTTGATTTTTCTCTTGCCATTTCAGGGCCGGTTCATATACCATATTTTCGTTTCTCTCTTGCTATCTGGTACTATATCCTGTACATTGTGGCGCACCTTTCTGTTTGCTATCCATTACTAGCATTTCCAACTAGCGGCCCGGGGTCGGTCATAAAAACCTCCCTTTTTTTTCACCCTTGTCTCACCAGATTTTCTTTTTTGTTTCGACAAATCTGGTACCAGCGCATATGCTTGCTGTTGGCTTCCTCGGCAATATATTGTGCACTACCGTACATATCTGTTTTCTTTTTTTGTCTGTTTTCTATTGATCGGCACTGGATAATTATCTCGCTGTGGTGAGAGGGACCTTGAGAGAAGGGGAGAAGAAGCAACTGCTGCCGAGCGCACGCTATGAACAACCTAGCTAGGCCCGGGGCCTGTACTGTGGACGATTTGTGGTGTGGTTGGAAATTCCCAACCGTGCAATTGTATCTAGGAACTCAACTGTTTACTACATATTTGTTGTGAATAAGCAGTAAATACCTAGTTTATTGGCTATTAACGAATCTCCTGTTTTGGCCTGAGGTGAGGAAGTGTTGCGTGAGAGGACGAAGCTACCGGTCCTGCCAATAGGGGAAGTCAATACGAATAATTAGCTTGCAGACTCAACGAACCAGCGTCTCCCTTGCTCTATTGCGGAACCGGGTAACATCGTACAGCAAATAGTTTAGGCGGGTTTCAGCCGTGTCGCATTGCCGGTCAAACGCGACAACCAAGGCAACTCGGGCGAGGTCCGGCAGAAGCCGGGATGGAAGATGTGCAAGACTTCCAGCTGCTTTCCCCCAAGTTTGCCACGCGGTTATCATGCAACGCCATCCGCAAAAAATCGTCGACCGAGGGCTGGAAGGATCACAAGCCACCCCCCCATCCCGCCGTCATGGTTGCGCCTCGTAGTCACTGGGGGTCAGGTCCGTCTTCTCGCTGAGAAGGCGCCTCAGGGCGCCCCGTCGGTCAACAAAGTGAGACGGCCGCCTCGCCACATAGTTAAGCTTCCCAAAACGAGCGTTATGCACACAAATCCATTCTAGTTCTCGGTGCCAGAGAGCGGGATATGTCTCGTGATAATTACGGGGTGTTCCACCCTGAATAGTCTTGTCGGTCTCGAGTCGATCTCACCAGTCAGCTGCCAGATCGGCGTAATGGATATTTTTGGTTAGCTCTCTCTGTCTTCGGTCAACCGTGAGTGGTTCGAGCTTTGAAGGTGCCGTCAAGCAAGGCAGGCACCGTATAGGCTGGAGGAAAACTCTCACTTGCGCCTAAAACTGCCCCCCACCTTCCGTGGGGTTTTGATCTGTCAATGAAGCCACCAGAGGCAAGTGGGTCACATGCGCAGCCGAGCAGCTGCAGACAGGCCCGCCCATCTCGCATCCGTTGCATCTCTTGCATCTCCAACGGCTGCGGCACAGCGCCCTCCCCCCCAGCAGTGTACGACTCCATCGCAGGCCTGTATGCAGGACAGCCGTGACGAAACTAGCATTTTTGTCGGATTGCTCTTGGTTTTTGATTTGACACCCACGAAGTTTGATGTTTTGATACACGAGTAGACACTTGCGGGCCAAGGAAACGGAGAAGAGATGGAAAAAATCCCGGTTCTTCGGGACGGCCCCTTGGCCTGTGCTCGGGACGCCTGCAGGACATTTCTGGTGCGAGCCGCCAAGACCCTTCCGGGTGCCACTCCCCACGCATCCCGTCCACAATTCAGGTCGCGCAGATTTGAACATGGAAGATCATGAACGTCATTGGAACTCGGGTACTGCCTGGAATCAGCCTCCGTCTTGGGTGTGAAATGACCATGTGTCTCGAGTGTGTCACCAGATATCCTGATGACTCGGTGCCCCCGACTTCCATGGAAGCCACCTTAGGTAGTAGGATTTCAGGACGGGATCGCTGTCTCTTTGGGCATGTTCCCGGCCATCCATCTCCATGCACCCGCTTCCACTTCCACACCTGGGCATCCCCGGGTAGTGCACCGAACTTTCGTCCGTTACGCGTGCAGAGGATACCCCCTAGGCCATGGAAGTGACAAACTTTTCTCCCGGTGTTCGGAGCCTCACATTGGTTTTGGCAGTTGATGTAACCTTGGAACAGACTGGAGTCAAAACCCCGAGGCCTGGAAAGCCTAGCCAGTCCACCTGAAGCCTCCCGCTGTTGGGAGCTGGAAGGGTTTGCGGGGCGGCGGAGCGGGGCATGAAGGGAGCGCAATTAGCACACATGGCCGTGGGGCACAACCGAGCGCTGGCCATAGACGGGCCTTCTTTCCATTTCAACCTGTCGTCCCCCCACCACCCGCCCACTCCCCCCGTCTCAGGGTCTCGACTCTGAGAAAGGCCGCCCAAACACCAGCAGGTGTAGTCACATCAAGGCTCTCTCGCTATCTTTGTATCCTCACGGCGTCCTCGACGGTTCTCTCACCTTCCTCCGGCTCTTTGCAAGCGATTCCCGCCCACTCGGCACTCGGTAGACCGGCTTTTCCCGGCCGATTCGTCGAATCAGCAGCGGGTCGCAGATGAGACATCCGGCCCGTGTTCCGAACGAACGAAAGAGACCGGCTCTCCGCAGGAACGCACTTCCGCCGAATTACGTGGACGACCGATCGCGCAATCTGTCTCGTGCGATAGAGAAAATTGACGGGTTCAGACCTTCCTGAACTTGGTCCTTTCCAAAACCGCGTGGCATACCCTAGGAATTCGACTTTTCGAACCCTAGATAGACCCTAGGGCCATCATGGACTCGTCAAGTTGGGCCGTCGCCGATCATTCGGTCCACCAGGCGCCCGAGGATGATTTCCAACAATATCTGGATATGAATGGCATGGGCAATCTGGGCGATGGCATGAACTACAACTTCCAGGACTTTCAGGCCTCGGGCGGCCCTCAGTTGCTGCAATCGCACCCCCGGGAGCAGCTTGACATGCCCATGAGCGGCACCGACGCACCAATTCTCCTGTCGCCCGCTGTCCCAGCCATGCAGCACCACATGCCACCCATCACAAGCGCGGCTTCCTACCAGAGCGTACCCGCCACCATGATGCCGCCCCCCAGCCCGAACGAGGCCATCGTTGACACGATCGAGGCGCAGATACAATTCCTTCAACAGCAAAAAATGCGGCACCAGCAGCGACATATGGAGGAACAGCAGGCGGCCTTCTTCAACCGCCAGCAGAGAAGCATGGTTCCCCCGACGCTCCCAAAGTCTGGAGCTCCAAGCGGGATCCAACCACTACTATCCTCCGTCCAGTGGGCCGGAGCAGCAACAGCCACAACAACCGCAACAACAACAACAGCAGCAGCAGCAACAACAGCAGCAGCAGCAACAGGTCATCGAGTACCGGTATCAAAGGTTAAAGGACCAGGCAGACGTAGGTTGAGGAGATTTTGCCTCTTGGTTGAGAGCCATGTCCGCTGATCTTACCGCTAGA
>NT_165976.1:2383641-2412175 GCF_000143365.1 Chaetomium globosum CBS 148.51
TTCCAGCCCTTTGACATCACCAGCTCTGCATGCCCAGACCGACCCCCTTGCCATGTTTGATCAGTTACACAGCGTCGTGAGCACAAGTTCTCCCGTCGATATGGAAGTGGACCCGTCGTCCTCTGGGCCTACCATATCAAACACGACACCTGGTGATCTAGCCAAGAAAATGCGAAAAAATGCGGCCAAGGCGAGGACCAAAGGCGGCATCAAGCAGTCACCAATCTCAAAACCTTTGCGCAGGAGGACTACAACCACTCCTAGCTTGAACGCTCAGGTGCTGAGTGAGCTTGCCGAAAGTGCTGAACGCAACCAAGATCCCCAGTTACTGCCCACGCCCATGATGCAGACTTCTTCCTCTTCTACTACAGGGGTGACCGATTCCGAGGACTCGGTCTCTCCCGAAGCGTTGAACGACACGACTCCGGTCGATATGCCCCCACCTCCGATACCCAAATCACGATCTGCGAGGCCGTCCCCGTATATCGCGCCGCAGGCCAGTGCGGTTCCCAGTTCTCTACAGCCTCCACGGCCGGGCATCGCGTCCCCTGCGACCCCCGCGTCGTTGATGAAACTTAACTCACCGAGTAACGGCAGCGCGGGCGCGAGAGCCGATAGCCAAGAGGCCATCGAAACCGACCAGATCGAAACCTTCGAGCTCCCGGAGTCGGCCAACTTTTTGAATAGGACCACACCATCATCCAACAATGCCCCGACGCCAACGCAGTCCTCCCAAGACAGGGGTTCCTCAAAAACACCTCATTTGGCACCTATTGCCTCGCCCTCTCTCGCAAAACCGTCTGGGACCTCATCCGTGACGCAAAGCCCGCAGCTGCTCGCCGGGTCCGGATTTAGCTCCAGAAAAACACCCCAGCTTCTCCCAAGGGGGAGCAAGAAGCGCGGGAGCGTCAGCTCGATCCCAGTGTCACCCGCTCTTCGGCCCAAGATCTCGCCCAGCATCAAACCCCTGCTCCCGGGCGGCCCCGACGTGGAAGAGGCCGCCTCGCACCTCCTCGCCACCAAATCAAACTACCAGCGCATCCTCGAGGGCAACACCCTCCCCGGCGTCTCGTACCCGAGCGAACTCTCCACCAACCTCACCTCGAAACGCACGTCGCACAAGATCGCCGAGCAGGGCCGCCGGAATAGGATCAACTCGGCCCTGCTGGAGATCGCCACCCTGCTGCCCCGGCCGCCCAAGGACAGCGAGGGCGAGGGCAGCGACTCGAAGAAGGACAAGGATAAGGGCGGCGGCACGGCCCCCAACAGCAAGGCGAGCACCGTCGAGATGGCTATCGAGTATATCAAGCAGCTGCAGCAGGAGGTTGTGGAGGCGAATCGGCGGGCTGAGGAGGCGGAGAAGAGGCTGGAGCGGAAGGGGGGTGGGGAGGCTGCTGGTGCGTAGGTGGTGTTGTAGGGGGTGGGGGTCTGGAGGGTTGTGGGGGGGGAGGGTGTAGGCTTACGTTTGGTATGGGTTTGGTTGGTTGGGGTGGGCATGGTAGGATTGATTGGGTTGGGGGGATGTGTGGGGTGGGAACGGAAAAGTAAAGATGGCGTTTTAGGAGGGATATAATAGGCTCATGTTTGTTTAAGACCCGCGAGGGCAGACGCCATGGTGTTGTTTCTAAGCGGGACAGGGACTTGCCTCAACCATCCTAGGGACCCGGACACTCAACTGTGTAGGACTGTGGGATATTCTTTGGTATGGGGACACATATACACATATACGAGCAGATGAAGCGGAAATACCCAGGGGATGGAAATAGAAAATCATGTTGGAGCACTCTCCTAGCCCGGTTAAGACGACTATTCTGGATGCTGTTTTAAACTGGATTGGTTGTTCCAGACTTATTCATACAGAGCTTAGGTCGTTTGGGGCAGTTGGTTTGACGAGCTTCTAGTGGCAATAATTATGCGTTGCTCTCAGTGTTCAATCAAGTGGTAGAATTGCAGATTGGAGCGTTATTATTTGTTACCTAACCATGCATCGACGACTCGTTGCGAAGTAATAGGTGGTGTCAGAAAGAGAAATGTGGCTGGTGCCGCTTGACATTTGGCCCACGCCACAGTTGCTTGGCAAAACGTTCTGTTGCCACCCGGCCAACCAACAAAGTTCCGCTTTCGTCACCCTGTTTCTGCCAGATTGTTTTGTCGGCTTGCTTGCGCTTACCCACTTGAGCAACAATCAACACCAAAACTTTTTTTTTCCCCATCTCATCCCCCTCCCACTTTTCATCTCCTTATCGATTTGCCATCTCGCGATCTGCCACGTCTCATTGCAGAACCGAGACGACCCGCAGAAGCTTGTGCACCGTGCAGCTGCACGCGTTCAAAATACGTCACAACAAGCGGGCCACTGCTCCCACCTAAGCTGGCCTGGGAAGCTCTCGGCGCATCCGGCCTGGCCCCCTCTTGAGACCGCATCAGCCGTCTTCGAAGCTGCGGTTTCACATCCTTCTTTTTTATCGCCCTGTCCTCCGTCATCCCCTATCGCCACCATGTCGGACTCAGAGAGCGCCGATTATCTGCAACCGGACTTCGACCCGTGGTCGCTGACCGTCCCGCGCTTGCGCTCTATTCTCGTCACCCACAACATCCATTATCCCTCCCAGGCCAAGAAGCCCCAGCTCATCGATATCTTCAACGACCAGGTCCTGCCACAGTCGAAACAGATCTTGGCTACCCGCGCCCGCGCGAAGCGCACGAGCAGAGGCATTGTGGATGCCGACTCCCAGAGCACTACAAGCACCGAGCTCAACGATGAGGCAATGCCGCCGCCGCCGCCTTCCACGAGGCGGTCTCGGTCGCCTAGGAAGGTGACTAGGGTGAAACGCGAGTCCGAGGAACCCGACTACACGCCCGCCACACCCGCGCCGCTTAGGGAAAGCCCCCGCAAGAGGCAATCGCGGTCTACGAGTGCTCAATTGCAACCCGCATCCGACACCGATACAGGCCCCGATCTCGAGCCGCCTCGGTCGGTGAGACGCGACCGGCGCATGACCCCGGTCCCTAAGTTGGAGCCGCCAGAGGAGGAAGAGACCTTTTTTAAGCAGACACCCCAGACCGCCAGCGTCTTCAGCAGCGATAATCCGTTCCAGAGCGGGACCAACTCGCCAATGTCTCCCCTAAAGACCCCCACCAACCGCCGCAAGACATCCGGGTTAGAGTCTTTGCTTCGACAAACGCCCTCCACTGCTCGCCGTCGGACGGATGGGTATGCCTTCGTTGACGAACAAGAGCCTTCTACCATCTCGCGGGATATTGAGATACCTCTCGGGCGGGTCCCAAGGGCAATCACACCTGAGATCGAGGCTGATGAGGAGTTCACTCCTGATGAGCAACTTGCGCTCACCCAGGAAGAGGCCGCTCACCCCGAAGTGGCTCTTGCCCGACAAGCCCCGCAACCTACCAAGCGCGGTTCGAGTCTGTCGACCCCGTTTTGGGTCCTCGTCACAACTCTCCTCGTTGCCTACGGGGCCTGGTATAGGCAAGAGAAGATGGCAGTGGGGTACTGTGGGCTTGGCCGGCAACCAACCCAGCTCATCCCCACAAGTATCCAACTTCCGGAGTGGGCTGTCGAATTGGGCGCCAAGTATGATCTCGGGGACATTCAGAGTGTCCAGGTCCCCGATTACCTGACCGGTGTTTTCGAGCCGCAGTGCGAACCCTGCCCGCCGCATGCGTACTGCTACGAGGACTTTACAGCTCGGTGCGAACCTGATTTCATCCTGAAGCCCCACCCACTTTCCCTCGGCGGCCTCGTTCCTCTACCGCCTACGTGCGAGCCTGATGGTGAGAAGGTCCGGCGTGTCCAGGCCGTCGCCGACAAGGCCGTTGAGGAACTGCGTGAACGGAGGGCCAAGTACGAGTGTGGCGAGCCCCTCGAGCCCGAGGGTGAGCCTCTAGACAGCCCCGCCATGGAAGAGCAAGAGCTAAAGGAGATCCTCAACAAGAAGCGCAGCAAGAGAATGGCTGCTGATGAATTTGACGAGCTGTGGAGCGCTGCCATCGGCGAAGTCAAGGCCAGAGAAGAAGTTGAGGTCAAGCAGGAGGAACCCGAGGCCCCGGCGTAAGTGTCCCAGTCCTCATTATTTACTCCTTTCCGACCCAGACCCAGCCTGTCATTTTTACGTCTTGTTGTCTTCACACATCCAGTTTCTGACCATAGGACTAACCAGACCCGTCGCTGGACCCATAGAACCGGAGATCCCTCCGCCTTTCCAACTACCAAACTATCGTCCACCTCTCTCGCTAGCCTTTCGTACTCCTGCGCGCTCCGGCGGTCGGTCAAGCTCGGAGTGGCTCGACATCGACTCAGCATTGGTGGAGTGATCTTCTTGATTTTGTCCATGCTTTACGGCCGCCGCCGCTTCATTGACAACCGCGCCCTGGCGGCGCAGATCCCGGCCCTGGTGGACGAGGTCCTCGACCGTCTCGCGAGCCAGAAGGAAGTCGCTTTCGAAACCGGCGACGACGACGCTTTCCTCTTCCTGCCGAACCTACGCGACGACGTACTACGCTCGCTGCACAGTCTGGCGGACCGCGAGCGCCTCTGGCAGCGCGTGCGCGCCGTCGTCGAGCAGAACAGCAACGTCCGCACGGGCCAGCGCGAGGGCCGCAACGGCGAGGTGGGGAGGGCCTGGGAGTGGATAGGCCCCAGCCGGCTCGGCGCCGGCGACGGTTCGGCATCCCGTCACCGCAAGGGCGCCCGTGTCTCGTGGGGCCCGGACGTCAAGGGGGAGGCGGAGGATAGGCCGGCCCCGGACGCGCTGGAGCGCAAGGCTGTCCATCGGAAGTGGGAGGAGGGCCGGCCTATTTACTAATAATCGTGGCGAGGATATCTCCCGTCCGAGGCCCTACCTTCTTTTGTGGTCTTATTTGTTCCCCTGTATTTACTTGTCTAATCAATCCGGTTTGGAACTGTCTGGCTTGGTTACATTACCTCTGAATGGTGGGAGATGGACGTTGGCGGAGGAAGAAGAAGTGGTGGCTGGCGAGATGTGCCTGTTCTTCACGTTTTTCTTTTCTCGTACCTGCTCTCGACTTTCCTCTGTGTGTTGGTTTTCTGGGTTATGGAGAGGAGATCCGGGGGGAGTGGCGTTTCGGGCTGCCCGGGGATGCAAGCGCACGCTATGTATTCTCTTTGTTGACTGATACCATTACTCCGAAGTGAGGGGTTGGCATACACACATAAGACTGACTGAAATTGCATACCGGATCCAACTGTCACATGCTCGATGAATTGATGTGAGAAGGTGATGGGGTGAAGCTGCTAAAGAAGAAATACTTGCTTCCCTTTCATCTCATCATATCTATTTCACTCGCCAACACATTCATCTTCTCACCATTGAACATGCTGCTGGCTTGACTGACTGATGCTTCAATTTTCTCTATCCAAAATCTCACTCTCTCCGTCTCTCTCTAACCGACTGCCAACTCCCACCCACCCACACATACACACAGACACACAAAATACTCAGCTACTCCTGGTATTGTGAATATCCAGCACCAAGATATCCGTGGCGCCCACCTGGACGAGCTCGTCCATGACGGGGGCGATGCGCTTGGTCTCGACCATGGCGCTGACGGCGACCCAGCCCTCCTCGTCGAGCGCCGTCACGGTGGCCGCGCGCTTGCCCGGCGTCACCCGCGTCGCCTCCGCCAGCTTGGCCCGCGGCACGTTGTACTGGCACAGCACGAACCGCTGCGCCGTGATCACGCCCCGGATCCGGGAGGCGATCAGCTCGACCAGCGACGGGTTGCTTGGCGCCTTGGACTTGATGAGGATGGCCGAGGTTTCTACCACTGTGTCGATGGCCTTGAGGCCGGCCGCTTTCATTGTTTCGCCGGATTCTGGGGGAGGGGGTTAGTTTGGTCGGGGGTTGTGGTGAGATGCCCGCGGTTGACTGGAAGAGTTTGGGGAGGGGAGAGTGAGGTGAGTGAGAGGGTTGGCAAGCACTCACCAACCAAATCCACAATACCATCCGCCACGCCCAGCGCGCAGGCGGCCTCGACGCTCCCGCTGAGCTCGATGATCTTGGTGCGGAGCTTCCTCCCCTCGGCGCGGACCGGGTCCGTGATGCCCTCCTGCTCGAGCTCGAGGCGCGTAAAGTACTCGTGCGCGAGGTGCACGAAGCTGGTGCCGATATTCTTCCCGATCAGATCCTTGCCCTCGGCGTACTCGCCCTTAGCAGGCACCTGGACTTGCAGGCGGCAGGCGCCGAAGCCGAGATCCAGCACGGTCTCGCAGCCGTGGGGCTTGCCGCGGTTGGGGTCCCACTCGTTGCTCATGCGGCGCGCCCGCGCGAGCGCCCGGGTGCCGGCATCGTGCTCCTGCACCTGGTCGTAGCCCGTGATGCCCAGGTCGACGCGGCCTTCGCCGACGAAGGTGGGGATGTCGGCGGCGGGGAGGAAGACGAGGGCGATGGGCAGGTTCTTGACGAGGGCGATGTCGAGGCGGTTCTCACGCTTGAACTGAATGTCGGCGCCTTCAAGGATGTTCAAGGCCGCTTGGAGAAGGCGACCCTCTTGAGGTTGGGGGTCAGCATTCGGGGGTTCCAGGAAGTGAGCTCCAACGAGGGAGCTATTGTGGGCGGAACACACTTTTGGGTACTGCGAAGAGCAGCCGGCCTTCTAGGCTTCCGAGGGGCATCAGCTCTTGAGCCATGATAGAGGGGAGTTTGAGTTGCCGCTGCCGGGAGAGAAGGAGAGGGGAGGAGGGGGCGGCATGGGGGGCAGCTGGGGAGATGGCGGGAGAGGTAGGCAGGTATATGGGGGAAGAGGGGGGTTAACTAACTGGTTGACCAGATCCATGGTGGTCTAGGTAGGGGACACGGAACGGAGGAGTTGTCAAATTAACTCAAGGTAGGATGGCGTGGATATGGCGCAAGCAGACTGCAGGACGGGTACACCCCTAGGTCGGATATTATCAGCGCAACTGTTTAGGTAGAGGATGCGCATTAGATGCGGCAGAAGGATGCCGGGTCGGTAATGGAGGGGTAGAAAGTTTGCGACGAGAAGGTGTAGATTAATGGTTCCCCCACGTACGCACTTACCTCTTTGTAACACAGAGGCTATTCCTGGTGACTCAATTGCGTGATATGTATGGTATTTCACTGCCTACGGAGAGGGGAGGTGAGTCTTAAGTCGCCGCAGAAACTGAAGCAAGGGAGTTATCGCGGGCCGCAACACCTCCTACGTTGGTTCGAACTGTCGAGTCAGAGGGGTCGATTTTTTGGATGGCCCACGTTCCTAGATCGGAGTGCTGTCAATGGTGCCCCGCGTCGACCATGGTGGGGTAACCCGCATCTCGCGTCGTTCCGTGTTTCTGTGCGAGGAACTCAAGACCCGCAATTCCGCGGAAACGGAGAGGACCTTGTAGGTTTTCGTATTACCACCCCCAAATGCCCGCGACTACTTATCAGGGACATATTACTAATGAGGCGGACTACTTCGTACTTCAAGAGCGACGGAATCTTCCCTTTGCCAACACTGTATTGGACACCCGAATTGAGCAACGGGCCGGGGCGCAACTTCGTGAGACAAACTCAAAATCGTTGTGGTTCATGCAGTTGAAGGACCTAGAGAGAGATTTGATACTCGCATAACTACCTACCTTAGGTAGGTAGGTACGATGTATTGCAGCACAGCCCAGTTTCGCAGTTGGGAATCTTGCGCTCCATGTTTTAACCCCCCAGCTTCTCTTCCTTGGAGATTCTGACCGACAGCCCAATGTGTGAATGTGTGTCAAACAGAGAGCCAAGCCTCCTCCTTGCTTCCCAGTATAACTAGTTAGTTAGTTACGGGGTTGCCCCATCTCTTACCTAACCAGCGGCCCTGGCGAGACTGGGTACCACAGCGGCCCCTATTCGCAGTGGGCCTGCCGCGCAGCTCTGGGCCCTCGGGCTGGCTTGGCACCACGGCGTTGATGCAATGGCCCACCAAAAAGATAGATAACAGCTGTGCAGTGTTTCCAGACTCACTCAGCCATCTGTCCTGTCCTGTCGCATATCCTACCACTCGCTTCCCATCGTTTTTTGTTTTAATCCATTTTTCGTCACTCGTTGTACCTGTACATATCCATTCAACCACCCGCCGTAACACAACTGAACTCGATCCGTGTCTAAGCAAATCGCACATCGCAATCAGCCAGCAGCTTGTCGCAGAAAGCCAGACCATCCGCGATTGTGCCCTTGTGCTCGTGTGCCCAATCCCGTACGATGATTTTGTCCGAGCAGGTGCTACTACCGATGTCTTGATATGGTGAGGAATCTGTCCTTCGCTATTTTATGTACTCTCTCGTCGTCTGCCGGCACCAACGTTGGCTATTGACGAGCTGCCGAGGCAAGGCAGGTTGTGCTAACACAATCCTCATGGCAGACGATATAACGGTCCGATCGCATTCGACCACACGAGCTTCGAGGCTCTTCGCACCGAGCAGTAGCTGCGCACACGGGACGCACAGTCGTTTGACCAGCGAATCGCCCGAAACCCGGACCCGAAATACTGAGAGGCCACCCCTCGACGATATCGGGAGCTTTTATAGTTGGAGCCCGAACAATCAGGGTCACGACAACAACTTTGGTCACGGTGGCAGCGCCTACGGTAGTCAGTCTGACGACGGCGACAGCGACCTCTTGAAGATGTCGACATGGTCAGGGCAGCCGAGGGTGGAGGGGAGCTCCGAGACGATGCGCATGGTGTTGTTGACCTGCGTCTCCATCGGTATTACGTCCGTGCATGTACACTACATTGACATGAAGCATGTAATTGCTGACTTGTTGACTGTAGCTTCACCTGGGGTGTTGAGATGACATGTACGTGCCCGTTGCCCAACCTCAAAATGTTAACCTCGCGCTAACACCGCATGCGCAGACTGCACGCCATACCTTCTCTCGCTTGGCCTGTCGAAAGGGCAAACGTCGTTGGTTTGGGTTGCGGGCCCCCTATCGGGCTTGATTGTGCAACCCATAATAGGGGTCATTGCAGATGAGTCGACGTCAAAATGGGGCAGGAGACGACCTATTATCGCCATCGGCTCTGTCATTGTTGCCCTCAGCCTGCTGGCCCTGGGTTTCACGAAGGAGCTCGTTGCGTCCTTCATCTCAGACCCCGATACGGCGCGGGTATTGACCATCATGATGGCTGTCTTGTCGCTCTACAGTGTCGATTTCTCCATTAACGCAGGTGAGAGATCACACGCACCCCTGCCCTAGCTTTCTTGTGCCACTAAAATCAAATTCTCAGTCATGTCCTGCGCGAGAAGTCTGCTTGTAGACACCTTGCCCATCCATAAGCAGCAAACTGGCGCTGCCTGGTGTACGCTCCCTTCGCCGTCCTTTTGGCGACTTTATCAATGCTGACATCGTTATTAGCTAGCCGCATGAACTCCCTGGGGCACATCATCGGCTATGCCATGGGAGCATTGGACCTCGTCCAGATCTTTGGTCCGAGGCTCGGGGATACCCAGTTCAAACAACTCACCGTCATTGCTGCCCTGGGCATGCTGCTCACCTCGGGTATCACCTGCTGGGCTGTCACGGAGCGTATTCTTGTCTCGGTGCGGCACGACCCTCGGCGGGCCCAGGGTCGTTTCAAGGTCGTTCGACAGATTTATTCCACCGTGCTGACCCTTCCCCCCCGTATCAGGGGCATCTGTAACGCTGTGTTTTGGTCCTGGATCGGCTGGTTCCCATTCATTATCTACAGCAGCACCTGGGTCGGCGAGACTTACTTCCGTTATGATGTCTCGCCCAACGCCAGGGACTCGAACGATGCTCTGGGTGACATGGGCCGTATTGGGAGCATGGCTCTAACCGTGTACTCGACTGTCTCTTTCATCAGCGCTTGGATTCTCCCCGCTCTGATCCAGGCCCCGGAAGACGAAACCTTCACGCACCGCCCGCCCGCCAGCCTCGCCCCCTTCATCGAGACATTCAACAAGGTCAAGCCGGACTTGCTGACCGCGTGGATCGCCAGCAACGTGCTCTTTTCTCTCGCCATGTTCTTCACCCCCTTTGCGACCTCGTTCCGTTTCGCCACCATAATCGTCGCCTTCTGCGGCATCCCGTGGTGCGTCTCGCAATGGGCCCCGGTCACATTCCTCGGCGTAGAAGTCAACAAGATCAGCGGCTCCTCCGACGCCGGTCCGACCATCCGCCCCACCTCCCGCCGCCGTTCCAACGACACCAGCAGCATCGAGATGCTCCGCCTCGAGCACGGCGCTGCCGCAGACGGCAGCCTCCTCGAAGCCGGCACCACACCCACCTCCGCCGGGGCGCACAGCTCGACGGGCGAGCTGAGCGGCATTTATTTCGGCATCCTCAACATCTACGTCACCATCCCTCAGTTCCTCAGCACCATCATGACCGGCGCCGTCTTCGCCCTGCTCGAACCCGGCAAGAGCCCCGAGCTGGCCGCCGAGGCCCACCCGGCCGAGCAGAGCGACCCCTCGGGCCCCAACGCCATCGCCGTGTGCATGTTCCTCGGCGCGCTGAGCTCCCTAGTTGCGGCGTGGTCGACGGCTAAGTTGAGGGGGTTGTAATAAGAAGGGAAGGAAAAAAGGGAGGGGAGGGAGGACAAAATGGAAGGAGAGCGTGGGCATGGGTTGACTATGTAGTAGGTAGGTAGGGAGGTAGGTAGTAGAGGGAAGACGGTTAGTTGATAGATACGGGAAGGGTTGGGCTAAATGAATGGGGATACTTAGGATTAGAACCGATGAGCGCGGCGTTGGAGCGGCCGATTTTTCTGGCGAGTTTTCTTTCTTCTCAGTCAAGCATGTTGTATCTCATCGCGATGGTTTCATTCCCTTGGCCTGTGGCAACCTGTCGGCTCTATTTCACTCACAAAGACTTGTATGTATATAGACTATTTCGCTGTATCATAATCCTAGAGGCTCTTGTCCTTTTTAACCTGTACTCGCTGACGAAGAAAGTGGTGACCTGACGGCAAATGCTCTCCCGCGTCTTCTTGAGCTAGGCGAGCCCCTCCCACGAAGCCGGCCAGAGGATACCAAGTGACGCAAGAACACCATAATTATAATTTCCTCCCCATATGTATAAGTCTTATCCATTCTTCCTCGCCTCGCCCAAACCAGATAGGCATCTGGAATAATCCAAATCATGAATACCGCAACCCGACGCCAAAACACGAAAAGGAGTGTGCCAGGATGTAGAGGAAAACAGGAGACCCAAAGTCCGCTCCCGTCTTTCTTCTCATGCTCATTTCTACCCCTTGATGTGCCCATGCAGATGTATTTGCCCGAGTGTATTGAAAAAGAAAAGAAGAAAGAAGGTAAAAAAAAAGCGAAAAAAAAAAGGAAGAAGATTTGTTGTGGCGAGCCCCTGGCCTATGTTGAGCGGCGGGATGCTGGTTTGCGAGGATGGTCGACCTCAACCCTAACGTTTTGTTTTGAGAAATCGAGTCATGACAGTATAGTCGGCGCCGCCGAGGTATCCAAAAGCTCGCCTCGAGCGGGGGAGAATGGAAAATAGAGAAAAGAATTACCGCCCATGGCCATCGATCATCTTCGCCGATGAAGAACCAACCCGCCACCCCACGCGGGTTCAGCTGGGCCGCGAAGCGTGTGTCGACGATGGCCGTATTAAACCATTACCCAAGTCCAATCCGCCGGCCCTTGCCACGTCGAATATTGGATTTGTAACCTCGACCTCTTTCCCCACCGCGCACCTCCTCACATTACAATGCACTCCTTGGAGTCATTCTCCCCACCGCTCTTCCTGACCTTAGCATTCCGAGGCGGCGCGACGTCCATTGGCGTTCCTCCGCTAATGGCTGCGCGGATGGCGGCAAGGCGCTGCTTCGCACGATCATCGCCCGCATCGGCGGCTTTGACGTACCAGACATTGGCTTCGAGGATATCCCTGCGGCATCCGATGCCCATCTCGGTGAAGTACCCAACAGCGTACTGCGCTTTGACGTAGCCTAAACATTCGAACACCCTTTGGTTAGCATTCTGTTTGTGGCGGCGCGCCAGGCTGGCAAAACTCACCCATCTCAGCCGACCTCCGTGCCCATTCGTAAGCTTCCTCTTCGTCCTTGTCCAAGACGGGTTCTGCGCCGACCATATACCAAGCGCAGAGGCCCATCATAGCCGCGGCGTGACCGCGTTCCGCAGCACCCGTGTAGAAGTGCACGCTCAGAGCCGGGTCCCTCGGGCAGTTCAGCTTGCCGTGCTCGTACGCGTCACCCATCCTGTAATTCGCCTCGGGATGACCCAAGTCTGCGGCCTGAGTGAACAACTCGGCGGCGTAGTTCTCGTCCAGGAAGACGTCATCGCCATATCCGGTTTCGTACAAGCACCCGAGGTGGTACGGCGCAGCGTTGTAGATGGCGTCGGCCGCTTCGGAGGCCAGCTTTAGCCACTTGACGCCTTCCCTGTACCGCTTCTCTCCAAGATCGCCAGACAAACAAGCCTTTCCCAGCCTCGTCATGGCGCCCGGGTGCCTCTTGGCCGCCGCAGTGCGGAGGAACTGCACGGCCTTGGTAGGGTCTTTGCGGCACCCCCAGCCGAATTCGTAACACAGAGCGGTGCGGTACCCGGACTCGGCGTGGCCATGCTTGGCAGCGAGCACAAAGAGTGGGAACGCTGAGTTGTAATCCTCCTTTCCTTTGCTAAACAAGCCCGAGGCGTAACCATCGGCAAGGTAGTATTGTGCAAAAGGATAGCCATTGTTGGCCAGCTTTTGCAGAATGGCACGAGCCTCCCGTACCAGGTCGTGCGAAGATGACGGGGGAGCTTCTCCAGGGGCGGACTTCGGACTCTTCGTCCTCTTGGTATCTTGGAAATCCAACCCTTGTTCCTGTGCGGTGGCGATGAGGAAGACGGCGAAGGAGTACAAAATGGAGAAGTCGTTCGTCTTCTTCACGTTTTGTCGGTACATTTCCAACGTTTTCTCGGCGCTAAGCAAGGACGCATTGTTGCCCACGGCGGACCGTAGCTGCGAATTGTCGAAGGTGATGGGTGCCGGGGCCGGCTGCGGGTAGGGCACGTTGAGCAATTCCGCGAACGAAGACGGCCGTGTCTCGGGGGATTTTCTCGAGTGCGCAGAGGGCGCCCGAACTTGTGAGCCACCCAAGAAGCCAGGGGAACGCCCGCGCGGTCCAAAGTCGGAGTACACCGAATAAGCCGACTGCGGCCGCGGTAGCGAGCTCCTCCTGTTGAAATTGGTGGTTGGCGTTAGGTGGCGGTTGATGTTGGCGGCGCCCTCGGCTAGGTTCGGGTTTGACTGGGCTCTTGGGTCTTGGGCTACCGCCACGCTGGCGGGGCGTGGCAGGAAGGCGGAATGGTGATATTGTAGTTGGGGTACAGGTTCGGGTCGGAGAGCGGGGTCGTCGATGACGGAGCTTTCGGCGGAGGCGTCTGCCGAGTTGTCTTGGTTGTCCGAGACATCGAGAATTCCAGAAACCGAGCTTGCGCTCGTCGTGGCCGATGACTCGTTTGACTGCTGCCGTGAGGTGCTGGCAGTGGCATCCGACTCTCTACTGTTGCGGTTCTCTCCTTTCCCCTCGGGCTGGTCGCCCATGCTGAGATTTTCGAGCTGGGAGCTCAAGACGCTGGCGGACTGCGGCGCAACGGGCTGTTCGGTGCCACTCGATGCAGGCCGCAAACCCAGGGCATCTGGGACGGAACTATGCATATACCCGGTCGCGGGCTGGTATAAAGGCGTATGCGGCGGGGGCGTTGGAGCGTCGGGGGTTTTGGGTAGAGCACGGTCGAGGGCCGGGACCGGAACAGGCTGGCCGTGTGGCAGATGTTGCTCGATGTTCCCGGTGGACGGCCGGGCCCAGTCGCTCGGTTGGAAATTCACCTTAACTGGTGACACGGGAGACTGTCGTAACCTCGGCGAGTCAGACACAGGGGCACCGGGCAGAGGCTTGACGTTCTCTCCCCAGTCGTAGCGTTCGGCGGGCGACAGGGCATGGTGAGTTGGAACAGGTTTCCGACGGGGACTGCTGGGCGAGGTTGGCGCAGAGGGCGGTGGAGAGCCGACGGCCGCCATTGCGGGCGGTCAAATGAGTGGCGTCGCCTGAGAGAGCTGGGTATGCGCCGGATGATGGCGGCGGCGTTGGTCGGCGGGCCGAGTGAGTGAGGTAGTGGATGCTTGTTTGAGACTTTTCAACACCCAGGGGGGGCTTGACTGGGTTGGTCCCTTAGGTAGGTGGGGAGAGGGGAGAAGATCAGGCTGGGGTTACGAATACTGCGGTTGTTTGTACCCCCTCTCGCGCATGCATTTACGAAAGGGCTGGCCGGGTTGCTCTTCCGAAAAGGGCGAAGTCTGGTTTCGGGCTTGCGATGCTTCCACCAAACCTGGCACGGCGGAGATCGCAAGGAAGCTGCGGGCGGTAGGTTGCAGGAGAATACCGGCAGGGCAGGCGCTGTACGTGCGTGCAGTACTAACGAATGGCAGCAACGAAGGCGGCAGCGAGAGGACGGCGACAGAGATGACCCAACTAGAGAAAAAAAAAAAAGAAATAACTAAGACTCAGCGAGCGTCAGGTTGAGATGTGCTGGAGAGGGAATTATGGAAGTCGGGGGTCTGCTACCGAACGAAAGCGATACAGTACGAGTCGAGGAGGAGGAGGAGATGGACGGCTTACCGATTCCAGCATTGGAGGTGGATCGGCGAGAGAAGTCGGCAGCTGTGGGACTCTCCGCCCACTGGATGGCGTGGATAGATGGGTGGGCTGTTGGTGGGTGTGGCCCTGCTGCAGAACGGACTGACGGTGTGAATCTGCCCCCGAACATGCAAGCTAGCGCGCGCTGCTGAAAAACCCTGCTGGGGGTGACAGCACTAAAAAACGGGGCCTGGCTGGGAAACGAGAGGTTGGAAGGCACCAGGGCCGTCTTGGGAGCGGCCTGAGAATCATTTCTCTCCACTCTAAACTCAGCTAACTATGGGGCGCCTGGGATTTCCCATCTCCATCCTTCCAGTTCCATTGTCGAAGGGTGCCCCTCTTCCCTGGAAGTTCCAGGTGTTGGCCTTTTTTTTGATGCAAACGTTCCACATTGGGCAAACTGCCGTTTCATCCAACCGCCTCTTCAACGTTTCTCCATCAAAAATATCTACCCTTCCGGAGATGTGTCGTACGCATGCATACCCAGCTCACCCAGTACATGTATGGACATACAGCACGCATCGCGCAATTCGGAGGAAGGCTGCGCTCAGCGCCCAAAACGGGGCAAGCATTCACTTGCACGGTCAAAACTGCGGGTTTTTTACCCGCTTAGGCCGCTGCATTTGGTTGGGCGGTGAAAGGAGCGTTTCCCATGTTTCACACCCATCCGATCCAGAGAACACCAGATCAGCCTCGTACTTCCGACCTATCTCAAGTGACCCCATGCCACAAGCGCTGCGTCTGTCATACGGAGTGTGAATAGCAATGGGATGCTGATAAATATGCTTAACACGAAGAAGGCATGGAAGATGCAAAGTACCCCTACTCGGATACTCGGCTCTTTCCACCCACACCAAGTGTCCCCCCGGAGGTTCACCATCTCCAAATTGTGGGGGTCGCTGTTGTCAGAGATCTCAGTCTACCTAGCGCCGGGCCAACCCACGGCTGGAAACAACAATTACACAGTACAGGCGTAATTGACGCCGAAATGCGGCTGGGGCTTCGACGCCTCAATGGCTAATTCAGACTGGTTCCCTATCCATCAGCTTGCGCGTTGCCCTTCTTCGTGCGACAAAACGCCACCCACCACTCCCTTCAAAACAAGCCAGGCAGACCATGTCGTGGCACCGCATGGGGCAGCAATGGTTGGCCAGTCTTCGCCCAGCAAGTCGAACACAACAAGCCGCTCCCGCCAGAGACAAATTCGGTAATGTTGGCGAAGAAAGGTCTGTGAGGGGGGGAAGCGAACAATGCAGGAGACGGACCAGCCAGGCACGCCAGGACAGAATCTTCCAAACCAAGGGTCCAACCCTGCGATCGAAAATGTTGCCCATTGGGTTCTTTCGATGACTTCATCCCGAATCAGGCCCAGCGTGTGTCCCTCTCAGCCCCGCAGATCGTCCGGACTCGTCACCGGGCCCACGTTTGCGGGTTTCGGGACAGGAATGTTGTGGCTTGTCTTCCAACCAGGGGCAAGACCAACTAACGAGTCCGATGAAGATTTTGGTGCCCGTGTCTCAACTTTTTTTTCCTCTCCAAGGCCGCATCCGTCCTCTTCCTCTCCGGACACCGCCTATTGTGTGCGACCGGACAAGGCTGGATCTCCAAGATAGCGCGGCTCGGGCGGACCTGAGGATCCACGCCGTTGTCTCCCGCGGCAGGACGCCAGCGCCGACCACACCTCAGCCAATCCAACCACCATTATCAAACGTCATAACTATCGCGCCCCCGCCGTGCCGACTTCACTGGGTCGGAGCGTTCGCAGCATTTTTTTATGTACATGCAGCAAAATCCTCTATTGTGCAGACCACACCACGGTTTGGCCCGACCCCATAACTTTGCAGATATGTCTCCGAGCTTGCCAACTACGCATGCTGGCAAAACGGCATGTCTCATTCATCCATCAAACCTTGTCGATGAGATGATCGTGCCGAGCATCCATGGGATGGATGTGAGGGCGGCGTTGTTGCCCGCTGTTGGTAGGCTGATACATCTGACAGCGCCTGTGCCCCTTGCTTTTCAGGAAGCCAATATTCGCGAGCGGCGAGACGCAGTTCAACACCCAACTAAGCCCCAATCCTCTGCCGAACATACCGAACGCTCGACGTAAATGTTAGGGATGACTTTGCCACGGCGACTTTTAGATCAGGATAACCGGGCGTTGTCTGAGTCGGTCACACATCGTGCGTCTCTCCGATGCCGTGGTAGGCTTACCAAGTGCAACTCAAGGTAACGATGCGCTAGGATCGCCGCGTTACCTCCCACGCAATGGGTTCCGCTGTTTCGGGCCGCAGCCATTTGTGGTTCGGCCAAGCCCATGGTTGCGGTGGCCGAGAAGTTCGTGTCTCGTGGGAACACACACCCGCGAGACACGGTACGAAGTATTCGTAGACCAACATCATCCGGCCGTCATCGGGTTGTTACGAACACGAGATGATACAGGAGTGCTCGGATGAACGGCCTGAACCAGGAGCAGCCTTCGATTTTACCCCGCGGTACTTTGTAACTAGGGTAGCAAAGTCCAGTCAATAATCCCTAGCGTGAACCTACCACGAGAGCCGCCTAATAAAACAGAGCGGATATGCGCCGAAAGTTGAGCAGCACAATCAATGTGCAGCCTAACCAAATCGCAGAACCCGATCTGTCGGGATCGGGTTTGCGCATATTGAAAGCGCGTGGCGTTTTGGCAAATGCAGCATCGTTACCAGTGTGGGCCGGGCTGCCGGGCACCGTCTGGCCGAAAAAGGCCCAGCTCGAAAGGAGAGCAAGCAACCAACCAAGAAAAGAAAAGAGGGGATAGAAGAAATAGCGGAAATAACTACAATTGCTTCGGGTCCTTGGATGGGTTTTGTTTCGTTCCTACAATCGAGACTTGGTCAATATCTACAAGTACACTTAGTTGTAAAGCCCTGCTCTTTTTGCTCATGGAGTGCCAGGGTCCAGAAGCTGGCTGATGTCACTGGTGTTTGCGATGTGAAAATAGCGCCGGAAAGGGTGGAGGGTTGCATGGTTCAACGGGAGGTGGAGAAAAACTGTGCATCAAAATCGAAGGTGGCGACCACCCAGCCGCCCGGGCCTTGGCATTTCTCTCGTCGCAATCAAACTGGGAGCTGCCGATACGAGAAACAGAAAAGGAGGAATCTGGGGACGACCAAGCGCTGGCGGGCAGAAAATGTTCCAAATCCGAGATTGCCGCTCGAGATACGGACGACTTGGGGCAAAAAGCCAGCTCGTATGCGCTTGTTGATGAACTCGTGGGCAATTTGGTAAGAAATGCCTTGTTTTGAAAGAATGGAAAAATCAATTTGAACCTGACACAGCCCCCCCAGTCCCCATGTATCCGGTTTTCGTTTCCACGTGTAACCCTAACCCACATCTACCCCCATTAAGTGCCAAGGCAGGAGGTTGATCACAGTGAGGAAAACAATCTCCAGGGGTAAACGCACGGTATCTCTGGTCACCCCTGAATCTGAGGGCGTCCAGATCCTTGAATGCCGGCTTGCTTGCGATCTCATCAATCTTTCTTCTTCGAGCGTCGCGACCATGCCTCGCTAGTGCTGAAGGTCTGATACTTCTGTCGCTCGTTTGGCTCTGCCGCACTCCGTTCTTTCGCCTTTCGATTGCTTTGCCGCTTGTTGGCTGCCACTTCCATCCCGGAGCTGCCTTGTCCTCAGTTCTTTTTCGCAACAACACCAGGCCCCGTCTTTTGATTTGTGCAGCAGGAAGCGGGAAGCGGGAAGCGAGGGGGATCGATCGTCTCCCGATTGCCGTTGCCCTTGAAACCGTTGCTAAATTCCATGCCGCGCCCTTCTACACAGTACACCCGGAGCAACTCGGTTTCTTCAAATTGTCGTTCTATTGCAATCAACCTTCAACCTTCGTCTTCTCATTGTCATCGGGCAGGAACCACCTGCACCTGCGCCGCTGCACCGCCGATGCAACTTGGGAGGGCCTCGAAATCGTAGCCTGGACGATACGGAACATTTGACCGAGCGTGCCTTCCTTGGCTGTGGCCAGGTGCAAGCGCCGCGCTATTTTTTTTTTGGCAGTCAGCACTCCACGGGACATTTCTGAGTGGCCCCAGTTCTCGCTCCGCCCGTCTCCTGAGAGACCTGCCCTGAATCCTCCCCGCCAACCCAGGTACTGCAGCAAACACCAGCCAGCACCTGGGCAACAGCCTGGAGAGGAGGGCCCATCCACGCCAAAACTCATCCGACTCCATCCCGTCCCCGGCTGCTCTCCAAAACAAGCGCCGTGCACAGTAGGTTGATTTCTACCTTTATTGATGCCAGCGGTGCCAGCATTTAGTGTTTTCAGCTTCCCTAAGAGGTGATTGGGCTCGATACCTCGCCTCGACAACAATACCGCGTTGTACCGTGTTCATCCCAACTTGCGTTTCTGAGGCGGCCGTTAGCGGAGACCCCGATCACATTGGGTGAAGTCCCTGCTCGGCCACGCCAGGTCGCAAACCTCCTGACCCTGAGCGCGATCGCTAACACGGGACGATTACCAGGATCATGTCACTTCCTCAAAGACCGGGCGCGACGCCCTCGTACGAAGAACGGCACAGCTACCGACAATCGCAATCGCGACGCCAACAGCGTCCCGCCGATGTCGAGGCCGGTGGTTATGTCCCGGTCGGCGCTGGGCAGTCACTCCATCAACGTGGGCCATCAGCATCCTCTTTCGCCGAGACAATTACGTCTCCTAATCCGGAAATAGAGAGAACCCCCCTGTCGCCAACATCACCCCACGCGCACCCGCCAGACTCGCCCTTCCAGCGCAAGAGGAGTCTGGTCAGGCCGGAGCGGAATAGGATAGGGAAAGACCATCCAAATTATCACTACCGGAAACATGCGGCGAACATGAACACGTTGCCGTCCTCGACGGGCAACGACCCTATTGCGGAGGACCTAGAAGGGACAACCGACTTGTCTAATTCCGGTTCGAGGAACGACGAGGTTCTTACGGACGCCACGCCACCACCAAGGAGGGTCCGTTCAAAAAAGCACCGCAGTGTTGAGACTGAGAAACCAGGCCGGACGAGGCGGAGGGCGTCGAGCGCCGCGAAACACGGCAAGATCACGAAAGATTCAAAGCGCCAGCGGCAGCAGGACGAACAGTTGCGACCGCCAAGTCTCTGGAACATCTACTGCTCGATAATAACGTTCTGGTGCCCGGGTTTCCTTCTCAAGTGCTTTGGCCTACCCGCCAAGGCCCAACAGAGGGCATGGAGAGAAAAGATGGGTCTCATCAGCATAATCCTGTTCATCATGGGCGTTGTCGGCTTTCTCACATTCGGCTTTACTCAAGTCGTCTGTGGATCGCCCCCATTACGACTGCGGGTGAACGAGGTCGACAGCGGTTTCATGATTTTCCACGGATCCGCCTACGACTTGACGGGATCCCACCATCCCCTGGCTGAGGGAATCCCCCTTCGCCAAGACAAAAGCGGCGCCAACGTGCTGTATGACCTGCCAGAAAAGCACGGCGGGAAAGACGGAAGTTTTCTGTTCCAGAATGTCAACGGCAAGTGCAAGGGGCTCATCACAGCAACGCCGAACTCAAACATTCCGACAGACGCGAGCGGCAGTTTGGCCTGGTATTTCCCCTGCACAACCTTCAACCAGGACGGTTCCTCGCGACCCAATATGACGAGCCCATACTACCTCGGCTATGCCTGCCACACTAGCGCCCCTGCCCGAGACTCGTTCTACCTAGGACTCAGCGGTGCTGCCGATGTTTACTTCACCTGGGACGACATCAAGAACAGCTCCCGCAACCTGGTTGTCTATTCCGGTAACGTTCTCGATTTGGATCTGCTGTATTGGTTCGATGATTCTCAAGTCACATATCCCGCGCGCTTCAAGGAGCTGAGAGACACCGACTCGGCGGCAAACCAGGCCATCCGAGGCCGCGATATCACACGCGCCTTTCAATCCTCTGGCGATAAGCAGTATGCCGAGTGCTTTGAGGAGATCCTCAAGGTCGGAACCATCGACACGGACACTGTTGGGTGCATTGCGTCAAAGGTTGTTCTCTACCTTTCACTCGTTTTGATTCTTTCCGTCGTGGTCGCAAGGTTTGTGCTTGCTATTGTCTTCCAATGGTTTATCAGCAAGACCTATGCCGCGTCCAAGACCTCGCAGACGGCGGACCTGCGGAAGCGCAACAGGCAAATTGAAGACTGGTCCGAGGACATCTACCGGGCTCCCCCCCGCATGCCGGGTGACATTGGGAGCAGCGTCAATGGCTCCTCCGATAGGCAAAGCAAGCGCAGCAGCACCTTCCTGCCCACCACATCCCGGTTTTCGGCTGTCTACGGCAACGAACGTGGCAATAGGAGGTCTGGGGTTCCCACCACCATGGCAAGCCAGACCGCGGCCGGTCAGCTGCTCAACCCCAACATGATGTACCGGCAAGGTAACGACAGCCGGTCAAGCTTCCTCAAATCGGATCCGTATGCTACTAGCAACAGCCCCACTGATGGACCGGGACCTGCCGGCTTTATTCACGAAGCTGTGGTCCCCCAACCCCCGTCGGACTGGGTGCCCTTCGGCTTTCCCCTAGCCCACGCCATCTGCTTGGTGACTGCCTACTCGGAAGGCGAGCTCGGCATTCGGACGACCTTGGATTCTATCGCCATGACGGATTACCCTAATAGCCATAAGGCGATTTTGGTCATTTGCGACGGTATCATCAAGGGCGAAGGGGAAACATCTTCGACCCCGGACATTGTCCTGAGCATGGTGAAGGATCACAGCACGCCTCCTGAACAGGTCGAAGCATTCTCGTACGTTGCGGTCGCTAGCGGTTCGAAGCGGCACAACATGGCCAAGATTTACTCGGGCTTCTACGACTACGGCGCCAAGTCCGCAATTCCCCTGGAGAAGCAGCAGCGCGTTCCCATGATGGTGGTCGTGAAGTGCGGGACTCCGGATGAAGCGACTAAGTCGAAACCTGGAAACCGCGGCAAGCGTGACAGCCAGATCATTCTGATGTCTTTCCTCCAGAAGGTCATGTTTGACGAGCGGATGACGGAACTTGAGTACGAGATGTTTAACGGACTCTGGAAGGTCACCGGTATCTCGCCCGACTTTTACGAGATCGTACTCATGGTGGACGCCGACACAAAAGTCTTCCCCGACAGTCTGACGCATATGATTTCTGCCATGGTCAAAGACCCCGAGATCATGGGGTTGTGCGGCGAGACAAAGATCGCGAACAAGCGGGCCAGCTGGGTCTCGGCTATCCAGGTCTTCGAGTACTTTATTTCTCACCACCTCGCCAAGTCTTTCGAATCGGTCTTTGGTGGTGTCACCTGCCTTCCCGGATGTTTCTGCATGTACCGGATCAAGGCGCCCAAGGGCGCTCAGAACTACTGGGTTCCGATCCTAGCAAACCCGGATGTGGTCGAACACTACTCGGAGAACGTGGTTGATACACTGCACAAGAAGAATCTTCTCCTGCTCGGTGAGGATCGGTACCTCTCGACCCTGATGCTTCGGACTTTCCCCAAGCGCAAGCAAGTCTTTGTGCCGCAAGCTGTGTGCAAGACGACGGTGCCGGACACGTTTATGGTGCTACTCTCGCAACGCCGTCGGTGGATCAACTCGACCATCCACAACCTGATGGAGCTTGTCCTCGTCCGGGATCTGTGCGGCACATTCTGCTTCAGCATGCAGTTCATCGTCTTCATCGAGCTTATCGGTACCCTTGTTTTGCCCGCCGCCATTGCATTCACATTTTATGTTGGTAAGTTTTTGGCAAAGCCTGGTCCCAGCCCCAAGTTTATCCGTACCGAAGCTAACATGAGTTTCTTTCCAGTCATCATTTCCATCATCAATTCGCCCCCGCAAATCATCCCCCTCATTCTGCTCGGTCTGATTTTGGGTCTGCCAGCGGTCCTGATCGTCGTGACAGCGCACAGCTGGTCGTACGTCGTGTGGATGTTTATCTACCTGCTCTCGTTGCCCGTTTGGAACTTTATTCTGCCGACGTATTCGTTCTGGAAGTTTGATGACTTCTCGTGGGGCGACACAAGAAAGACGGCGGGCGAAAAGACCAAGAAGGCTGGCATCGAATACGAGGGCGAGTTCGACAGCAGCAAGATCACGATGAAGCGGTGGGCCGAGTTCGAGCGTGACCGCAGGACCCGCAACAACAGCTACTGGGGCTCGACGGAGAATATCGTCGGTGGGGGGAGCCAACAAATGGGTCATGGACCGTACGACGGTTACTACTCGGATCAGTGAGCCTGAGGTGGCTTGTTTGGAAAGCCTTGCTTTTTTCTTTCAATTTGGGGCGCTCGCCTGTTTTCCCTCTCTCTTCGCCCCGCTTCCATCCCGCCGATGTTTTTACTTGGCTATGATCTTTTGAGTTTCGGAGGGATGCAAGAGCATCCTGGTGGCGCACATTCGGCTCTTCCCGACGTCTTGGTTTATGATAAGCGTTGTTGTATATAATTGCGCGAAGACTGTAGTACGCTGTTAATAATTTTGAATTGCTCAGACTTCCTCCAGCGTATACCCTGTGGGCTTCGATACTGCCAGTCGAATGAGGCTGAAAAAGCCAAACGTTTCAGAGAAAGTTTGTGGCACGCGAGAATAAGCTTCCCGACAAATATAGGGGCCTCCCGTGTGTAGAGGGTCCTTTGCGCGGATTACCAGCCAGCGTTGGATACTCATTGATGCGAGGTATCGGGCCAGGACGCGTTTGACAGCCCAGCCGGGGAGATCAACGGATCTTGCATTCTTTCATGACAATCTCGCTCTCCTATCCACAGGAAGGAAGTCAGCTCGCACACTCGCTCGCAAGCCACTCCTGGATGTGATGGGACCGGCACTTGTGGGATCTGTGGGGTTCTGCAAGTCAGCCCTCACGATACTACCGTGTCCTCCCTTCGGGAACGATGGTGCGAGGCACAAGGCTTTGCATTCATGTACGAAATACATACATACATCCATGGTTATCTTCTTGCTATTGTATGAGCCATCTCCAGGGTCGGGTTGGGTATCAGTGTAACATAACTCACCCCCATCTCCCATTATCAGCAATTTTTCCCGACTCGCGTCTGATATCTGTTCCCCCGGGCCAGCTGAGTGTTCGCTCTTCACTTTCTCGGGCCGTGAAAACCGCGAGTGGGAGCCCGAGACGCCACGGACGCCACCATCACAATCCGGACGAGCACCTGTTTCCCAATCGGTTGGCAGCGACAGCCGGTGAGAGGGAGGAGCAAGCCCCCAAGCAGCCACCTAGGGCTTGGCCAACGTGGGAAAGGGGGAGGATGCAGCTCGCCACGAAAGCTTGCTGCGCGCAGGCTCAAAGCCATTTTGTGACTGATCGCGTCGAATTGGCAAAGACATGAATGATCCAATCCGAGACGACAGAAGGACTTGCAGACAGCCGACGGGATCACGGCAACGGGCACAACCCATCCACGCACTGCTTACTTCCACGGGAACCACCACTGACCATCAACGGGGGGTTTCTAAGTTCGGAGGGACCTATCGTCCGGGGCCAGTCATGCTCGCCCACCCGGAGCACCTGAAGGATCATGTGTCCCTCAATCTCACGTCCGTCGCAAAGTGCGGTTGCAAGGAAAGGAAGGGAAGCGAAGCCGTGTGTCCAAGACGGCGGATGCAGGGCGACGAGTTTGGGGGAGGTTGGATGCAGGGTGTGTGGCGCCAAGGGTGTCTCTGGCACCAGTTCCGCATTCACCCACACCACCCATTGCCCGACCTGAAGCCCCGAATCGGCACCCCGCATGCAGCTTGTGCCTCAAGAACTCGACCAAGCCGAGTCGGGACGGCGTGAATGGTGGTTCAGGCTTTGTGGACAGACGGTTCCCGTTTCGTGGCGAGCGAGGTGGACTTTTCGTATAGTCAGCTGGAATAATGCTGCTATAGGAAGTGGACTCGGTTTAAGTTCAATGGCATTGTATTCAAGTTGACCTCGCAACTAGGTACCTAAGCTACGTAACGGAAGGAACGACAACAATTAAAACGGAACTTCCGTCTCGGAAGGCTCGCGGGAAAAGAAATCCCTTGAACCTATCCCGCCTTCCCTTGCCTTGACTTTCCTTCCTCTTCGGTACATACATACAGTGCAGTTGCGGATTCCCGCCATGCATCCACACTGGCAGCGTGCTGAACCCCCCACCCCCGCAGCCCTAAGGTGATTCGCTGTCGACTCGTCACTTGGTCCGAATTTGGAGCGATGGAAAGGCAGCGCAGCGCAAGTCAGACTGAGCCCGAGCTCATCCCGAGTCAAATCGGCCTTGCTCTTGCCCCTATATTTTTTCTTCCTTGATACAAAATATTTTCAAAGGAAAAAAAAAGACGCAATTCAACACTTGAGGGGGCCGTTTGTGCCGTCTCCGAGTTACAAACGAGTTACAAACCGGGTCGGACCTTCATCTCCAAGCGGGAACTCGGCAAATCGACAACAACCTGGAACTTAACCAGGGTACAGTTGGACTGAGACCACCCCCACTCACGGCGGGTGGACTTGTGGACTCAGTTGTTGTGGACTTGCCGTCACTGGTGAGGCGGCTGGGCGGACATCTTGGGACCGCTTCGCCCCTCAACTGTATTCAGGTCGGGCCTCACTGCCCAACTCACTAGCCCGTGCCGACAGCAACTGGACCCGCCCAGGGCATCCCGCCGATCAAAAAAGGGAGTGAGCTGGACTTGAAGAGACAAAACAAAACCGGCCTGGGTGGGTGAGAGTGAGAGTGAATCAAGAACACACGCCGTCGAGCCGATGCAGCCCAAGGGCCGGCCGCCGTCCATCTCACCGCATCATCCTAACACTTAGTTATTCCTCGCTGGCCAGCATGCCGATCATGGCGCCTCTACCTGTGGGTTCCTCTCCGCACCCGCACGACGTGTCCCGCAGACTCGGGCCCCTCACCAACACATCCCTGGCCTCTTCCACGCAGGCAACCCCCACTCACGAGGACAGTGGCGGTGATGGAAACGAGGTGATGATCTATACCCTCGACGACGCCGACGACGAGAGTCAGGGCCATATCGACACATTAAACGATGGGGAGAGTGAAGACGGGGGACAGGAAGAGGACGATAATGACGACGCCGATGATGCCTACGACGAAGAGGACGAAGAGAGCTTATACGACCCGGCGTACCATAACTGCCCCATCCATTATCAGCAATCCCTCGTTCACCACGAATCCCTCTACTACCAAGACCCGGATACCTACCTCTCGGACGACGAGGTAATGTCCGATGACGCTGGCGCACCATTGACGGACCATGTGGCTACCCAGCACCCCGCCGATAACATGGATGTGGATGTACCCGCAGAGGTCGAGTTTCCATGGGACGACGACGACGACGGCAGCAATCCGGAGTTTGATATCATGACCCCCAATCCGGACATGGTCGCCGACGCGCAAGCGGCGGCAATGGAAGTCCATACTCAAGCCACCGCCATTCTGAACACAGCGCCGTTTGTCGGCCTTACCTGGGAACAATTTCCACCAGGAGCCACCTGGACACACGCTTTTTCTGTTCCAAATTCGAATCCTGCTACCATCGGGCCGTCAAATTATGGCCTAGCCGATTTCCTTCACCACTGGGCACGTCACAGCCGAACTTTTCCAGGCACGGCTCGGGGGGGTTGTCCCTGGCCGGCCAGCGTCAACGCACTCCAATCCTCCGGAGATGAATTAATCAAGTATGACGATCTGGAAGGGGACCGGTGCGATTTCCAGGGGGTTGACTGGGAGGACATCGGGGTCGCAAGGAAGGATGCCCGAGAGCGCCGGTTCCTGACATACAGCAACTACGTGAACAAACCAGGTTCGGATAAGTGGACGGTAAGTACAGAAGGCTGTCTATCCTAGTTGCTTGGTTCTGCAAAGGAAGAGACTTACCCGTGCCACAGCCGAACCTCCCAGACGCTGTTCTCCCACGTAATGAGAGCTTCTTTCGGTTTCGTCGCATGGACATCAAGCGGAACATCCACTTGTCGCACTTCCAGCTGCGCAACGTGTTTGCAAGCACTTCGCGTTCACGCGTCTTTTATCCCGCCCTCGGCACCATCCAGCAGTTCAATCCCATGTCCGGCCATGGCCGCGCTATCATGGAACTCAGCGACGCGCCTGCTTCCCAAGTGTCGACGTTGGCCGCTGGTCAGGGCGTTCTAGTCGCGGGTGGCTTTAGTGGTGAATACATGCTTCGCCATTTGGACTCGTGTGAACCAGAAAGCACGGCTTGTCACGAAGGTGTCATCACCAGCAGCATCAGCGGTATCACGAACCACGTCGCCGTCCACCAGGCGCGGATTTCCTCCGCCCCGCGGGCGGACTTTGCATCCAACGACAACTGCTTCCGTGTCTTGGATCTTACCACCGAGACCTGGGTGTCGGAGGAGACGCATGACTTCGCGCCCAACTGTGCCGCCCTGTCGCCCGACGGACGGCTCCGCGTCATGGTAGGGGACAGTCTCGACGTCATCATTACGGCCGCCGAGTCGTCGCGCCCAAAGGGCGAACCAGACGTTCTGCAAAGGTTATCCGGCCACCGCGACTTCGGTTTTGCTTGCGACTGGGCCGACGACGGATGGACTATCGCCACGGCGTTCCAGGACAAGACTGTCAAGATATGGGATGCCCGTCGGTTTACCGACAGCGCCGGCAATGCCGCGCCGGTCTGTACCATACGCAGCGAGATGGCCGGCGCGCGGAGTGTGCGCTTCTCGCCCATCGGCAGCGGGAAGCGGGTCCTCGTCGCCGTTGAAGAGGCCGACTTCATCAACATTATCGATGCCCAGACCTTCCGTTCCAAGCAGACGGTCGACGTCTTTGGCGAACTCGGCGGCATCTCGTTTGAGAACGGCGGCCAGGATCTCATGGTGCTGTGCTGCGATCGTTCTCGCGGGGGGATTCTGCAGCTGGAGAGGTGCGACCAGGGAGGCGATCCTACGTGGAATTCGGGTGGTGAACTGGTTACTGATGACTGGCCGCGGTCAATATTCACCAAACATAAGCATACGAACAGGAGCCGGCGACGCATCGCTGCTTATACAGACATGGATCCGTTTTGAGCGCCAGTTGTTAGCACGAGGGGAATATTTCGGCCCGACGCCGTTGCGAACTTCGGTGCGTTTAAACGGCTAAGCAGCCGAAACCCGCACGGCTGAACCGTGAAATGCTAGAGTTCACCCTACCCAGGAGTGTTTGAATCCCACACGACGCGGGTATTCATCGATTATATCCGTGCCTGAGCAAATAACGAGTTGGAATTCGGTCTGAGACCCTACAGATCGTTGCGAAGAACCATGAGAGAGAGTGATAGCCAACCAGATCATACGCTGAAACGGCTCAGGGCTAGTATCTATTTGAATGAAAGGAGAGGTTTGACGGAGCCTTTGTTGTTGGTTGAGTGTATCTCACGCAACCCATGGCTTATGGCCGATATGGGGTGGCAGATACCGGACCAGGCAAATCCAGGACAGAACTGACCGTGGGCCAGGGGCTATCGGGCTCACTAGTGGTTCTTTCGGGTTGGCGGCGGGCCACGCAGAGATGCATGGGATGTAACGTTCGTTACGATGGCGTTCATGGGCAGATTTGGAGTTGCGACAACGATGAGCGGCCCCTTTACGCTCCAGAGTGTGGAGTTGGGGGTACGAGGACCTGCGGGTTGCCTCACGAATCCTTTACGTTTATGATGAAGACGTGGGTGGGGGATATATAACATTTACGTTGGGGCACTATATACGAATCTGCCCTTTTCTTCTTCATCTGTTCTCAACCTTTACGTTTACGTTGTTTCCTGGGATGGCCATATCTTCTGGGTTAGGGCGACGCTGTTTTCAACGTGGGGAAGGCCCGGCTTAAAATAATATCGGGATGCCTACTGTGTGCTTG
>NT_165976.1:2412981-2414026 GCF_000143365.1 Chaetomium globosum CBS 148.51
ATTATACGAGGGACGATATGAGATTGATTGGGGACAAAGTGGGCGAGTCACTTTGAGGGACGAGCAAAGTTTTATTCCCAACAATTGAAACGTAAATGAACACCAAGTTAAGAAATTACAACATTATGAATGGGAAACGCAGCAAAACCCGGTCAAATCAATCATAGTCGACGTCATAAACTCCCTTGTCAAACAAACGAGACACCATCACACTTCCCTGAGCGTTTGTGGGTGCCAACTGCAGCGCTTGTCATTGCTCTCGGCCCGTAAAGGTGTATATGTTCGTTGACGATCCAACGAGAAAATGGGATATATACACGCTTAAAATCAAAGACGGGGAATAGCTGACAGTTGAACTTGTTTTTATCTATTCAGAAGATTGCGGCAGATGGGCTGCCCGCGGGTGGGAGGTACCCGCGGGCCACGATCAGGTGGAAGAGCTTAGACGCCCCAGACGGCGGCGCAACCCCAGCTGCGCTCGCAGTTGCATTCACCAGGCTGTTTCCACTCGTCGTTGCGGAAGGAGAAGAAGACGACCTTGTTGCCAAGCTCGCGCTCAATAGACTCGATGGCCTCGCGCTGCTCGGTGGGACCGGCGCAGGCGACGCCGTTGCAGTTACCGGCCGAGGGCCAGCCAGTCTCCATGACGTAGCCAGGCTTATTGCAGACCTTCTCGACGATGGCCAGCTGACCGGCGACGAACTTGCCGGCGTCAGCGGGCTTGGTGGCGGAGTTGAAGTAGGCGTGGGCGTTGGTGGCAACGACATCAATGACGGAGCAGATGGCCGAGACGTCGTTGTCAATCCAGGCGGAGACAACGTCGGTGGTGGTGAAGGGGCCGTTGTAGCCGACGGAGGCGAGCTCCGACTTGGTGCGGCCAATCAGGCTGGTAAGCTCGGACACGGAGCAGAAGCCGTTGAACAGGGCCTCGTTACCGACGACGCAGAGGTCGACGAGATCCCACTCGCTCCAGCTCTTGAGGGCGTTGATCTGCTCCTCGACGTTGGGGTCGTTGTTGTCGCACCCGACCTTGCCGATGAAAATG
>NT_165976.1:2414126-2460826 GCF_000143365.1 Chaetomium globosum CBS 148.51
GCAATTCGGTTCGAGTAGACACGGAAGGTAGTGAACCCAGCCAGCAGGGATGGCCGCCACCTTCATCCATGGCCTGGGAGCGCGTTTTGCAGCCACCATGGGCGCTTTCAGCGAAGGGAGTGTAGTTCATGCCCACAAGCTTACCGCTGCTGCCCGAAACCAGGACCCGGGACAGGCGGACGGAGACGGGGTAGGGGTCTCAGTATCAACCAGGGGGCTCGGGCCTTTGGGCTCCTCCGGGGCCGGAAGTGGGAGCAGGAGCGAGGGGTGGGCTCAGGGGTTCTGCGAGGTGAACGGGCAGTAGACAACCACGTTGGTCTCGGTGACGGTGGTAACGACGGCCGGGGCGGTGTAAGTACCAGGGCAGTAGGTCTCCACGACGGGGACGACGACCGGTGGTGACAGCTGGGCACGACAGTGGTGATCGGGGCGATCGTGTAAGGTGCCGGCCGAGGGGCAGACGAAGGTGGTGGTCTTGATGACGCTGGTGACAACGCCATCCTGAGTCTCGGTGGTGGCAACCGGGCAGACAACCGTGGTGGCGGTCTCGACGACGGTGGTAACACCGCCGAGGGTGTGGGTGCCGCTGGGGACCTCGGTGGGGGTGCCGCCGCAGACGGTGGTGGTCTCCGTCACCACGATGGTCGTCGCGGGGAAGGTGTAGGTGCCAGGGGTTGGGCAGGTCTGGGGGATCGGGGTCGGCACAGTGATGGGGCCGGTTGTGGTGGGCTCGGGGGCGGGTGCGACCGAGGTGCTCGTGGGAGCAGGAGGGAGAACTGGATGTTTCCGTTAGCACTTCTTGCTATATTGTCGCGCGTTTTCTCCTCTTCGGGGCAACATACGGGTGATTTCACCAGTGATGGTGGAGTAGATAGTGCTGCAACCCGGAGTGCAGACCTCATCAGCGGCCTCGCCCCTCTTCTCAAACAGCGCGTGCGCATGGCGGTGACCATGGGCCCGGCCAGCACTGGCGCCACCGGCGAGGATCGCCGCAGCAGCGGCCACAACAGTTGCCTTCATCTTGAAATCCGAATGCTCCGATTAGAAATAAAGTCGAGTATTTTTTCTTAGTTTGCTTTCCTGGCGTCCTGAATAACGAATGCCCGCTAAAGGAGTGAAGCGGTGGTGTGGAAGGAAAAGTAACGAACGACGAAAGCGCGAATTGGTGCTTTCGGGCGCAACTATATCACCATTGACAATCCGGGGGAAAGGGGGAAGCAGGAAACAAATCGGTGGAAACGGGAGTGAGGGCGGTAATTAGTACGAATGCAGTCGCTGGGGCCTGTTCCTTGGCGCCCTGGGGATTTCGCCCTGAGAATGCAGGGGTCTGCCGAATCAAACTGCGGGCCAGCTCCAACGTTGGCGGTGTGCTGGGGTTGCTGAGTGGTGGAACCCCCTGAGTTCGTATGTGGGTCGCTCATTAGCAGGGTCACTTCGCCAGGAAACGTTGTCGCCTCTGGTCTGGAAAGCACCGAATGGGGCCAGGGCGGATTTCTCGCCGAGGGAGCTCGAGATTCCCACAGCGGCCTGTGCAAACGCTGGCAGCCATCCACGAAGTACACGACTCATGTTGTCAATATTTTCATTCTTCAACTAGGGCCCGGTACCTGCCCGCATCCCCGAAGACCTGGGCCGGTGAGCCTGCGTTAACTAGCGCCATCCGAAGATTGTCAGTTCATCTGATGTGGCATTACAGATTGACAAATTGGGGATGGGAGGGCAGCCATGATCGAAGGGGAGGTTGCAATTCAGTTTCTGGCAAGAGGGAACATGAGACCAACGACATCTGCACACTGTCCAAGCTCCAAATTCGGCAACAAGCGCAGGTGGTCGGAACCGGCAACAAAAAGGTGCGCGGTGAGTGGCTGCTGTGCCGGTGTGGGAAATGAACTAAGCGATATTAGCTAAATTGGTCACTTGCTGGAAGGAGAGCCGCCACTCGCCCGCCCATGCCCGTTTCTCTCGAATATTTTTGGGCTGCTTGGTGTCTTGGGTAGCAGGCAGGTCGTTACCTCGTTCGTACACAGTACAGGTCTACCTACCTAGTACAGAGGGGGGTTTCATTTGCCGTTCGCTGCCCAGGAAACAACAGTGTTTGTTTGCTGTCGCCAATACCACCAATTTTATCCTAGCCGGCTTGCCTGAAGAGGCCAAGCAACAATTCCGGCCAACGGCAACCGGAGATGCAACGAAAGTCGGAAACGCAGGCAGGAAATGGATGAGAGGGGTGTGGGGACCTCGTACCTGCAGCAGCTGAGTTGGCTGTGGGCCCAAATTCAGGAACCATGCAAGGAACCGTGCAACGTTGGGACGACCCAGACGCAGAATTGAGAACCAGACCACGCACCCCCCAGTTTCTTGCAGAAGAAGATTCGAGAGAAGTGGACTCTCTAAACGCAATGCGGCAATCCGCACCACGAAATGTCGGCAGTGGGAAATGTCTGCCACAACGCTAAAACGCTGATCATCATCCAGAGAGGTGGTTGCATCTGCTCGCGTCAGTCAATGCACAGATCGAGAGGCGGATCGAGACGGTGCAGATCATTGACGAGAATCGGCCCCCTTTTTGGATACGATAGTCGAGCCAGGGAGTGTGGTCCAGGCCCAGCAAGGCCCAGCAAGGCCCAGCAAGGCTCAGAGTTTCGAGCTCGGCAGAAATGGTTGTCAAGCTGCCACACGGGAGGAATAACCTAAATGGTAAAAAACTGATAGACAAGGGTTAGGGTTTGCATGCACTCTTCGAATCACCTGAGGGCGCGTTTTAGTGGGGCAGTCGGAACTTGCAACGCGCACCGAGAAATTTTCAGGGTCATTGGTTAACGGCGTATTCCGTCTTTGGTGGTCCGTCTCTGCACAACCGCAAGGTCCTTACCTTACATACGCTACCTACCACCCTCGGTAGGGGCCGAGATTGACGATGATGATGCGACGCAGCAGCCAGAACTATGTCTGTTGGAGGTGTCTCTCTCTGAGGCCAGCAGAGAGAGCACTTCTTCCGCGGCGGACTCCTTCATCGGCGACGGCAGCATTTTCGGCTTTGGCAGCAACGCCGTCCCGAAGAGCACCAGTTCTACTCCGACATGTCCCCCACCCCCCCCCGCTCGGACCGGCTTCAGTCCCGGTCCGTGTCCACCGAATCTCCGGCCCCCGAAACGAAGTCTGAGACAGAAACGGCCTCCGGTTCCATTGACGATGCGATGCTTGACTGGGCAGGCCAGGTCAAAGCCCTCTACTCGTCTTCCGAGCCGAACAACATTCGGGAGTACCTGAGGATATGGGACGCCCAAAACCCGGGTCGCCCTACGGTTATTCCCAGCGACGAACCCACCGATGGCAGAGTCGGCAATGTCTTGACCAAGAACCGGGGCGAAATGAAGTTTAGCGTGGATGTGCCTACCCCGGACGACGAGGCCACAAGGCTGCACTTTGACGCCGACGACATGGTCGACTTGAGCCAGAGGGGCTCTGTTCTTAACGCAGGAGATCTTGTCGAGGTCAGCTCAACGACGTGGGGGCTCCGCCTCTTGGCTGTTTGCTTGGGTCTCTTCGAAGGCCACTACCATTTCTACACCAGCAATGGCAAGTGGTTCACAAGCCAGACCATCCGCACCGGCTTCGTCGTCAAGAACTTCATAGATGACCCCGCCGATCTGCGCGCTGTTGTGGATGCCCTTCCCTCGCTGTCGCCCTCCGCCATGGAGCTTAACGAGCTCCACGTCCTCAAAACCGGTCCCTCTCGCGATGTTGCGGCCCCGCTGATCCACAAGATGCACAAGTTTCATATCGCCTCGCGCGAGATTAGCCAGACCTATGTCGAGAGGCTCAGTCGCGTCCCTAAGTCGTTTGGAGAAAAGGAGAGGATACTCAGCCTGCGAGAGATTGCCAACGCTCTGCTTCCTGCCAACCTCAAGCGGAACAAGGGGGTCTTTCCCCCGGAGGCCATGTACGCCGTCTATTCTGCCATTGAGGCCAAAGAGGTCTCCCTCCGCCCTCTAGACCGAGGCGCCCGACATCACGAATCCTACATGTTTGCCCTCCAGTCGGCCAAAGTGCAGCAGAACGTCGCCCAAATCGAGCAACTGGTTCGTGGTTATTACGAACATATTAGTGGCCAGAGCGAAAAGGTCAAAGGCCGTTCCGCCTCAACCTTCTCCGAGTTCAGCGCTTTTCTGGAGCAGGCTCGCGACATGATTGATCAGGTTCGGAAAGATCGTGAGTGGTCGCCACATGGTATGATAGGGCCGTCGAATAAGCGCGGTCCGGGTCCGTCTGCGCGAGATATCCCCGCCTGGACGGAAACCAGTCTCGCCGTCATCGAATTTATAGAGCATTGGGCGGCATCGGGCGGGTTCCGTACTGGCTCGCGTTACGACTGGATTGGGCCCTCTATCCTGCGGGCTATTCGCCGCTATGACGACGCAATCCTCGACAATACTACCGGTTGGACCTTTCTGCAGGAAATAGGTTGGATTCCACCATGGGACGTCAGCGCCCGCCATCTTCTGCGCCTTCCGGAGCAAAAACTCGACCGACACATTGGTCTTCTGCCGGACACGAAATCCAAAGCCGCAGTTGCCGAGCTTGGTCCAGACCTCCTCGCTGAGCTTCGGCAGGATTTCGCTCGCTTGACCGTTTACTGCATAGACTCGGCCGACACACTCGACGTTGACGACGGAATCTCACTGGAGCCCGTGGGCAACGGGGAGTATTGGATCCATATCCACGTCGCTGATCCAGCTTCACGCATCCCCCCAAGCCATGAGCTTGCCAAGCAGGGGGCGTTGAAGGCACAGACCAGTTATCTGGCCGGCTTTTGCCAACGCATGCTCGACCGGGACGACGTCCGAGACACTTTTTCACTCGGCCCCAACCAGTCTACCCTCACCTTCAGTGCCCGAGTCGACGATACGGGCCGCATACTTGATAGCAAGGTGACACCCGGAATTATGCGAGATGTCGTCTACATCACCCCCGAGGACGTGTCCTCAGTGGTAGGTGATGCTGGTGCGTCAGCTTTGCGCCCAGATGTTCTCGAAGTCGGGCCACGTCCGGCAAAGGATACTCCCCCGGTGAGGAGGATGACCACCCCCAAGGAATTGTCAAGCGAGCAAACGAACGAACTCATGACGTTATCGAAACTGGCCCAGGCTATTCATCGCGTTCGCCTCGACAATGGAGCCACCCCCGCTTTCCTACCCAAGCCCAAAGCCTCGGTCTCCTTAGATGGCGTTGCTCGAGGAGCAACCAACGGAAACTCGGCATTCTACGGCGGGGACCCGTACATTCGTGTCGAATACAGCGGCCAGGGCAGCCCTCTGGTCAGCAGCCTGATGCAGCTAGCCGGCGAAATTGGCGCTCGGTGGTGCTACGAGCGGGAAATCCCCATCCCCTACCGCACGCAGCTGCTGGCTGGCCAGAACTCAGAAGAGTTGAGGACGTTCACCCGGGATGTCTTCTACCCCCAGCTGATGGCTGGTAAGAACCCGCCAGCCGAAGAGTGGAATAAGCTGCGCAGCCTCGTGGGTGGCTACGACATCTCAACCACCCCGGCTCCCAACCCGGCAATGGGCTTGGATCTCTACACCAAAGTAACCTCCCCGCTCCGCCGCTATCCCGATCTGCTCGTGCACTGGCAGATCGAGGCCGCTCTACGGGAAGAGCACCGCCTCGGCAAGTCTCTCGCCGCCAGAAAATTCGGGGCCGACAGCACCGTCAACGAGGTCACCGCTCCGCCGGCCGGCGATAAGACATCAAAGAAGGAAGCCCTCGCCTTCCTTCCCTTCTCCAAAAAACAGCTCGACGAGAGCGTGCTGCCGCGCCTGCGCCTCCGCGAGCGCCACGGCAAGCTGATCGACAACGTCGAAGGCAATAACCAGTGGATCCTGCAGGCGCTGGTGCGCGCGTGGCGCTTTGGCGAGAGCAGCTCGCCCGCGTCGTCGCCGCTGCCCAAGACGTTCCGCTTTACCGTCTCGGATATCAGCGCCAGCCGCGTCATTAGGGGGGCGATTGACTGGTTCGACCAGTCGGCTGTCGTGGAGCTGGGGGGGCTGGGGGGCGTCGCGAGGATCAGCGAGGTGAAGCCGGGGGATATGTTCGAGGTGGAGCTGGCGGATGTGAATGTGCATGCGAACAAAATCTATGTGAGGCTTTTGAAGAGGATCTAGAGGTGCATATCTTTGGATAGAACTGGGGTGGGCATAAAAATTTGAGGGGCCGTGCTTGGGACGGCTCCCCGGGGCCTGAGGGCAAAATTGACTGCGCTGTACATGTACGATGGAAACGAGACATAAAATTGGGACTGAGCGGCCCCTGTACGATTAGAAGGGGAATGTGTAGAATAGAGAGCGCATATACGAGTAATGAATTCCAGATCTCACGTTCACTAGACGGAAACAAAAAAAAATCCATGGCAAAGAGCGAGGTGCGGCCAACGAAGCACACTGGTATCATTTCAACAAGCAACCCAACACGTAACCACCGTGAGTGAAGAGCACTCGCTAGCTACAGACAGCCCAACCCGTAAACAAAAATGCCGTTTTCAAACAACGGACCGCCCCTCCTCACATACCCTTAACCTGTGCCTACACACCCCCACTCCTTTTTAGATTTCACAACCCCGCCAACACGCCCTGCACACCCGCACTAGAGGCATCCTCACGCTTCTGCACAAAGGCCTTAAAATCCGCCTTACCCAGACGCTTCCCGCCCCCCGCGCCGGCGGAGGAGCCGGCGGCCAGGTTGCGGGAGCGCTCCTTGAGGGCCTCGGGCCCGATGATGAACAGGTAGCCGACCTCGGTGAGGAGCTCGAGGGTCTGCTCGACCTCCTTGGGGAGGGGCCAGTCCTTGACGGTGGAGACATACTTGGCGATGTCCTTGGTGACCATGAGGCCGCCGGTGGCGTTGACCTGGAACTTTTTGAAGTGCTCAAACAGGAGGCGGTGCACGGCCAGGGCGAGCTCCGACGAGAATATCTCGAGGTTGTGGCCGTCGACGGCCTGGCGCGCGGATAGCGCGACCTTGGAGGCGAGGAAGGTGGATATCGCCTGGCAGGTGGGGGTTTGCAGCGCCTCGACGACCCCTTCGAGGTCGTTGTCCTTGGGGCGGAAGTCGGCTTTCTTTTGCTGCGCGAGAAGCTTGGTGGTCCAGTTGACGGCGACGTCTAGGGTGGACTTGATGACGGCGTTGGCTTTGCGCTCGGTGGCTTCGATGGCCATCTTGGACTGCGCTTCCATGCTGCGGCGGACTGTGGTGTTGGCCTCGGCGAGGCGGATCAGGACGGTGGTAATGAAGCGGGACATGAGGTTGGTGATGGTTACGGCCGGGCGGAGGTTGGGCAGGTAGGAGAGATCGGGTTCGTTTTTGGCGTTTTCTTGGGAGGTGGCCTGGTCGAGGGCCGCGTCGAGGGCGGTTTCGACATAAACCTGGCCCATGGTTGTGAGGAGCAGGTTGAGGAGAACGTTGACGTCCTTGGGTGTCTCGCTGGCTGAGCCCATCTCGAGGGTGCGGCGGACGCTCTCGGCGAGCCACCCGATCATGCGCTTCGCGTAGGCGACGCTAAGGATACCGTCCTGCTCAGACACCTCGATGTCGTTCTTGTTGCTGCTGTTGTCTTGAACGCCGGCGACGCGAAGCATGATTCGCTTCTGAGTAGGCGTGAGATCGGACGAGTCTAAGCGTTCCATGTAGGCGTCCTTGGCCGATGCAATGAGTTGTGTACCCTGTTGGGCAATGGCAGCCATAAACCCCGTTGGTGTCTTCTTCCGCCTCGAGTGGTAGATGGTAAACTTGAAAAGTAGGGAGTTGTACATTTCTTCCAGGCTCCGCCGCTCGCGGTCGATGTACGAGTTGCCGATTAGGTACGGGACAAACAACTCTTCTAATTGCTGGTCCAGGGTCTGAGATATTTGTGCAGAACAAGGCTCGGGATGCTCGGTCAGGCCGTGGGTTTTGAGGTCCTCGACTAGGGCGCTGATATAAGCGCGCGATGAGTGCAACGACCGAAGGAAAGCCAGACTCGAGATGGTGGTCGCCTTGTCCAGAACCATTTCTAACCTCTGCTGGATGGACTGCTGAAAGACGCGCTGGATGAACTTGATCAAAACGGTTTCGTAGTATGGGAACGCCCTCTTAATGATGAAGGACTCTTCCTGCATAACGATCTTGACCTCGTCAACCAGCGACTGCAGACTGGGTTCAACGCCCGGCGGGTCCGAGTCGGGGTCGGCAAGCTGATCCCACGTCTCCCCGTCGGTAGTGACTTCGTCTGTGATGAGCTGGTCCCGGTCAATGAAGAACTGGTGCTGGTTGACAAAAGCAGCGATGACGCTGGCACCACCATTAAAGTCGTGGAGCACCCTTGCGCACTCCATCATATCGTCAAAGTTCTGACGGCGGTAGCTGTTGTTGAACTGTTTGAGCAGATCCTGTTCCAACAACTCCGAGAACTTCTCAAGGGCTTCCCTCGTGTTGTGACGCCGGTTCGTCCCTGTGACACCGTTGGTCACGCCGTTCCCCCGAAACCCGTTGGTCGACTGGCCCCACGATGCCAGGTCGAGACGCTGGCTAATGCGCATTAGCTGGCGCGCAATAACAGCGCACCGCACCTTGTTCTCGGCGCCACCCTGCCGTTGTATTTCCTCGAGCGACGTCAGCTGGCCCGTCTCCATCACCTCCATCCAGCATTGGATCAAGAAGTTGGCGTCCTGCGCTTTCCTCCTTTTCCTGTCGAGTTCCTCAAGTTTCTCGCCGATCTGCACGGCAATATTCCCTCCCCCATCTGCGCGGCTGTTCCCATTGGTGGTCGTGCTCGGATTATTGAGGGTTAAGTCCAGGGCCTCGAATTGGTCCATGGACTGGTCGAGTTTGCGACCGAGGGTTTCGAGGGTCTGGTCATGTTGGATCTCGGCACGGCGAACTTGCGAGAGAAGTTCCGACTCCTTTTCTTGAAGCTCCTCCGAGAGTGCACTTAACCGCCCCAGAGCGTCTGCAGACAGGAACGTTAGACAACACAGGTTCAACCCGGCCACAAGACAATCGGGCCGCAGAGCAGGAGAAGGTTGGGGGGTTCTCACTCTCGAACCCCCTAATCAACGGTTTTGGGTCGAAGGCATGATGCGCCGGACCGGATCGGCGGCTCGCGGGGATAGCAGCCTCAGCGAGCGAGTCGACAAAATCGCCGACGATGAAGTCCTTGTTGGAGAAGTCGTCGAGGGTGAAGCTGGGTCCCTGAGGGAAGAGGGGCCTCGAAGCGCTGGACCCGTCGCGTTCCATGGCCGCACCTGTTGTCGTCACCTCTGCTGGGCGTGCATGGGGGGTCGCTCTCGTTCGCGTGTAGTCTATGAATGTTGCGTCGGAATGTTGAACCTCAGACAACAGTTGTGGACACTGGAAGTGCTGTTTCGTGATGGCTCTCGGGACTCGGTGCCGTGCTGCTGTGAGCGGCGGGCAGGGGTCTCGCAACCGCGGGGATGTTAGTGGTCCTTACCAGCGAGTCCAGTGGGGAGCACAGTGTCATTTTGGCCGGAGATCCAGCCACATGCCGTCATTCCCTGAATTCTTAGGCTTGGCTGCGGATTTTGATACGGTAAATACGCCCAAGTCAGCACCAAGCACATGACAACAGGGGTATCAAAGGCCTGTAATACGACAATGTTCACAGCTTGCCTTTTCACTGCCTCCCAGTGACGCGGCGATGCGAAGAAGCCAGCTCTTGCAATGCCGAGCGCTGCAGTTCCAGCTTGTTTTAATTATTAAGTTGTGAGGATCAGACTATATCAACCCTTTTCCCCATCTCACTTCTATTTTTTGTCGTTGGTGGTCGACATCCAACCGAGCACTTCGTCCCCTGTCTTTACCTCCCTCCAATCTCTCGCCAGCTCCAAGACGAAGAAACACACAAGGCAACAACCTAGCTCCAAGCGCAAGCCAGAACACCAACACCAGGCCGATAGTATGCCCTTCGCCTCAGAGCTCGAGGCCTACAGGCGTGATGAGCGTCTAGGCCACAAGCTCTTGACGCCCGAGGAGAGGCTACGGCTAATCAGGGTACGTACAATCACATGGCCTCAAAATCCAAAAACGCAGATCCCGAATTCTTCTAATACCTACCTCTGCTTAATGACAGCCCTACCTCCCTTCGCCACCGTCGCGTTCCAGATCGAGATCACGAACCGAATCGAACGCTTCGAAAACACGAGACGAACAAAAGGCTAGGCTCGGCGTCCGACGCTTCCTGCGGCGTCAATACCATGTCCTCGTCTTTACCTTAATTCACATTTTCTTCTCGCTCTACATCCGCATCCGACAGGCTTATCATGCAGTCGCGAACCGGATACACCTGGTCTATTACCACCACCACCGCACTCCCGAGCTGATACGGCGCGACGTTAAGGGGCTCCGCCGGTTACCAAAGCACCTGAGTGTTATCCTGACATTGGAGGATCAGCGACGGAGCGGTGCCGGGCTGGAGAAGTTGATCAACGAGGTGACCAATATCGCGGCATGGTGCGCCAGCGCTGGCATCCCCCAGCTGTCGATATACGAGAAGACGGGTACGTGAAAAGAAAAACCGAGGAAAACGGACCCGAGCGCGCAGCTAACCAGGAGACAGGCATTCTCAAGGGCTATCTCAAAGACACCCACCAGGCAATCTCCCAAGAGATGCACGCCTACTTCGGGCCCAACCACCCCACCGTGAGCCTCGGCGCGCCGCACATCCCCCCTCTCGAGTCGGATGCCCTCCCCGAAGGCAACGACCACCACGGCAGCGGCAGTAGCGACGAGGACGAGGAGCCGAGGAAGCACATCTCGATCGTGCTCATCTCGGCCGAGGACGGGCGGGACTCGATGGTTGACTTGACCAAGACGCTGGCCGAGATGTCGCAACGTAAGAAGCTCAACCCGGCCGACATCACCCCTGAGTTGGTCGACGCCGAGCTCACCGAGAGCGTCATGTCGGAGCCCGACCTGCTCATCCTCTTCAGCCCCCACGTCGAGCTCGCTGGATACCCGCCATGGCAAATCCGCCTCACCGAGATCTTCCACGTCAGGGACAACCAGGGGGTTGGGTACCAGGTGTTTTATAAGGGGTTGCGCAACTTTGCCGAGGCGCAGATGCGGAAGGGGAGATAGTTCTGGGCATGAACTGCGGGTGTCAAGGGATTTTAGAGGAGATTGAAGTTTTGAGGCGTTGTCTGTGTAAGCAAGTGGCTTCCATCCGTATCATAGAGACCGGGGAGTTGTCAGTTTCTTTGTTAATGAATCGGTGTCTTGGTTTTATACGGTTCACCCTCCCTACGCGAACTCACCTTTACCGCAAATAATCAGGATATTACATGGGGGACAGCACGGATATCATTACTTAACTCAATGGCAACAACATGAACAGAGACTCGAACCAGGCACACACCCTATGCACGAACAAGAGGAGACTCGACCTTTGCTTGTATGTAGAGTACTCGCATATGATTGGCTAGTTTCTCTTTTTGGCGGGTCTCGTTCAACTCTGCACTCTTCATAACCCCATCCGCTGGTTCCATTCGCCCACTTTGATAGGTGAGTAACAGGCCCGTCTCAGTCATAGAACACCATCGTGGACTAACATTAGGCAACCATGAGTGAGCCGGGGGAAAACTACGAGGTGGACGGGGATATGATCGTTTTCCGTTGCCCTATCGTCCGCACAGGCACAGCGGTCCTCAACCGCGCCCTCTTTAACAAGTCGGTGCCCATCGCTGCCGCCGCTCTAAGGGACAACAGGCTCATCAACAAATACCGAAAACCGTTTGAAGCCGGCAAAGAAATCTTACATGCCGACAAGTTATCTCCCATCGCTTCTCATCCAGACAAGGAACTGGCCAAGCAGGGGCGCAAGTGTCTGCTCCTGAACCCTAGCGTTAAGCCCGAAGGTTCGATCTCCAGACATTTTCTCGAAATATTGGGACGAAAGACAAGAGTGCTGACTTTCTCGTTTCCACAGCTCCCGACACTTGGGGTCCGGTGCTCAAAGATGGTGTCGAAAAGGAGGACTTGACTGTTATTCCTTATGAGCTTCGGCTCGACTACAACTACTGGGGTTACCGTAAGAATGGACACCAACCAAACCCCGCCCACGCTTTCATATTTACTTTGTTTACTAAATTCAACCTGCCACTAGGAGACGTAATGACCTCGATCTTGCCGGAAGAGCTTCACGACGAGGTCCCTTCAGGCTTCAATATCGCTGGCCATGTTGGTAAGCCGCCCGTCTCCCCTTACGGTAGCATACCGACAGTCACTAACAAACCCAGCACATCTCAACCTACGGGAAAACTATCTGCCCTACAAACACATAGTAGCCGAGATTATTCTCGACAAGAACCCCCAAATTAAGACCGTCATCAATAAGGTCGACAACGTTGGGTCCGAGTCCGAGTTCAGGACGTTCCAGTACGAAGTCCTGGCCGGCCCGGACGACTTGAACGTGCAGGTCAGCGAGAGCGACTGCGTTTTCGAGTTCGATTACTCCAAGGTCTACTGGAATAGCAAGCTGGAGTCCGAGCACCGCCGTCTCATCAACATGTTCCGCCCGGGCGAGGTTGTCTGCGATGTGATGGCCGGCATCGGGCCCTTCGCCGTGCCCGCCGGCAAGAAGCGAGTGTTTGTCTGGGCCAACGACAAGAATCCCGAGAGCGTCAAGAGTCTCGAGGCTGCCATCAAGAAAAACAAGGTCAGTCCTTTTCCTACTCACTCACTTTACCTTCAACAACAATAACTCACAACCACCACCAGGTATCACCTTTCGTGCGCCCCTTCTGCGAAGACGGCCGCACCTTCATTCACCAAGCCGCGGACTCGGTCCTCGAAGCCTCACAAAAAGGCGAATGCGCCGTACTCACCGTCAAGGTAAAACCGCCACCCGCAACAACATCGACACCGACCCCGTCGGCCAACTCCTCCGAGTCCACCGACCCCTCCGGTCCCCGCCCCCGCACCCGCCCAGCGACACAAGAGGAGCGCGTACCCATCCCGCCAACCATCTCCCACTTCGTCATGAACCTCCCCGCGACAGCCATCGAGTTCCTGTCGAGCTACCGCGGCGTGTACGCGGGGCGCGAGGCACTCTTCGCCGCCGCCGCACCAACTTCCACTACCACCACCACCACCACCACCACTCCTGCGTTACCCCCCCTCCCCATGATCCACGTCCACGGCTTCTCCGTCAAAGCCACCGACGAGACGCCCGCGCTCGACATGTGCGCGCGCATCTCGCGCGAGCTGGGCTTCGCCGTCCGGCCGCTTGTTGTTGCTGCTGATGGTGGTGATGCCGTCACCACCGCGGCGACAACGCCGGCAGAAGTCCTGGATAAGGCCGGCGAGGAAGGCTTGGTCTACGTGCATCGCGTGCGGGACGTGGCGCCCGCGAAGAGCATGTACTGTGCGAGTTTTCGGCTGCCGAGGGAGGTTGCTTTCGCGCCGCGGAGGTAGGTTAAGGTTCCATTGGAAGGGAGGAAGGGGGGATGGATGGGTGCAGAGGGCTTGCTTGTTTGGGTATGCGAGTCGGTCGGTGGCTTTGGTGGCTTGGTGGTGATGACACCTGCCGTTCCTTGTGACTGATCGTTTATGAGACGGTCGCAAGGAATGGGCGTGGTATCCGCGGACTGGCCCGGTCGCTCCGATTCCACCGTGTATGCATGAAGGAACCGCCTGGATAACTGCAAAGAATCAATTGGCTCTGCAATGGCCTTTTCATTCCCTGGTCAGAACCGTGGATGAGAAGTCTATGACGAGCAACAGGCTTAGGATGAAAGCACCAAGAACCAGTGACAGCCCGCATGCTATCGTGGTTGCCCACCTACCGCATGGCTTGCATAAGTGTATGTATGCGTATGTATGTATGTGTCACAACGGTCGATTGTCCCAGCTTCGGTGTATGAATGGCAGCCGCCACGGCTGGGGTTGCCATAGCATGCATGGGGTGGTGTTCGTTGAGGGCTATTTAATCCGCGACGGGGTTTACGAAAGCTGCATCTGACATTGCCCACAAGGCCGATGATGTGACACCACTTGGCGCGCTCTACATACACAGTAAGGTGCCGCTCGATCCCACCGGGGATTTCTGACCCGCAGACTACATTGAATTCTTGCTTGAAAGTTTCAGCTATCAGTGAGCAGGAGGCGGGACCCGTCGGATGCGGGCACGGCTGGCAGCCTCTGCTTATCCGATCCATGTCGAGATGTAACATCAAGTTCCCGATCATCGAGATATCAACGATTCGCGCACCAGGGGATACCGCAGATACCGTTGTGTCTGTGCCGTTTCGTTATCAAGGTGGAAGCGGCCGGAGAACCCCTGGCTATCACCAGCCAGTGCCGAGACAACACAACGGGTTCCAGGCCTGGTCGAGCTTGGGATGGGTAACACAAGAAGCGCGTTGGGGAGGTGGGGAGGGTGAAGTTGATGTTGTGTGCGTACTTCGTAGTGCTATGGGTGTATTGGTTCGACCTATGGTACCGCTCACCGGTAAGTCGCGCCTCGGTCCGAAGGAGGGGCGATGTATCCTCGGTCAGCGCACTCAAAACCCAGATTGCGACAACACGTCGTTGATTGCCTGCCTGTATTGGAGGGCTCAAGGCAAACACTTGTTATGGGGCCAGCAGCGCTGTGATGGCACCTTTGACGATGCGGATGGCGGCACGTATGTATATATATTCATGCTGGCAGAAAAAGCGACGACGCGTCCGCTACCATGTGTTCGACTTCGACGGAGATGCGAGGCGCAACGGGGGATAAAGATATCGAAACCGGAAGGGACGGCGATATCCAACTTTACTAGCGCACGACTTTTCGAGCGATAACAACCTTGACCATAACAAGGAGACTCGCATTCAAGCTAAGAGGCGGGTACCTCGACCTGCAGCCGCGGGACAACGGTGTTATGCGGGCAAAACTGGGCACAGACATGCCATGTTCTGACTTGCATCAGCGTGGAGTGTTCCTAGCTGGTGATTTGCTGCTTTAGTGCCCACATTGCTTGGGTGTAAGGGGAGTAAACAAGACTTTGTTTAAATAGACAGGCGCGCAGCAGGTGGGATTTCGCCGGATCCCGAGAAGGTGTGCTTTGCATGGTCCTATGCCGACATTTGCAACATGCTGGCTTCAACAAGAGCATGTCGCCACCAGCAGAAGGCCAACCAAGGCCGAGACAGGAGAAGCTCCATAGTCAGCTGGAGATCGGCGGTTCTCGTGCTGCAGTGACATCGGCAAGTCAACAAGATCGATCTGGAACGTCTCTGGGGTCCATATTGCCCAGTGCCAAATCCTGCTGACCCGCTTTTGCTGCCGAGACTCCGGGGCTGGTGATATTGGGGATCGAACTGGAGGAGACGCGGCCTTGGTTCACCGGTTCTGTACACAGTAGTGTGTGTGCATACTGTGCATTGGTGAAGGAGAGTAAGTCCATGTACACTGGGACGTACTGTGTCGCCGGTAGGTGCTTGGTCTTCAAGCACCGGAAACGGGCCGCCCGAGACTCTTTGACGGTGGAACTAACCGTCAGGCACACCGCGAATTGTACCTGTCCTACGGATAAAAACGGTAAGCAAAGCCGACGGTCGGAGTGATCAATAGGGATGCCCGATCGATATCATCCTTACTCTCTTTGAGCTGGGAGTGTAACCATGCCGAACTGCTGTGTTGTTGTCTTCACGGGTGAGGTGGAGGGTATATAAGCGCAGATATCAGCCTCTCGATACTCGGTATGTGGTATTCGAAAAGAGTCCCCGGACAAGGTACTGTAACTACCCTTCCAATTCCAGTTTTGAAGAGTTTGATGACATTCCTTTGTACGAATAACAGAAATCAACAACGAAACCAGGGCTTGAAGATTAAGCGGGGCGGGCAACCAGGGAGTTCATTGCGATTTTGGCCGCTTGGCCGCTCATTCCGTCGGGGCACCGTGCGAGGGTCCTCAAGAGGAGGCGAAAACCTCTTCCATTGTTGGTGGTCCTGCTTCATCCGAGTGAAGCCTGTGCGGGACGCCCGAACCTTTGCTGCGATTCGGAAGGAAAGGGTGGAGATGACAGGGATATGTCTTTTTCGGGAATTGAGCTTCTGGCAAATCATTTTGCGAGTAAGAGAAACCTGACGGATTCGAGGCCTGTGAGAGAGCCGCAAGTGGGTTGCAAATGCAAGAATTCCATCATTTTGGCCGCGCTGCTTGAGATCGAGGGCCGAGACGTCCGACGCTTTCCAATATATGCCAATGCAGTGTGTGCCGCAAGAGAGGGAAGAAAAGGTTGAGGAATTCGCACCGGTACTAAACAAAGCATTTGTCGTCGGCATCGCTGAAAAGTGGGCACAGATTTAGATCATTCCAGAAGGGCGCAGCCAAGGCACCATTGTTTCGGCTATCTCACCGTCTTGACGGCGTGTTCGTTGCACACGGGCAGAAAACCTCGACTCGGTGCGCTCAGGGCTCGGGGCGCGGTGACTGATTTGGGTCGGATCATGGGGAAAATCCCCGCCATGGAATCAATCCATGCCTTGTGCTGGCTGGAAACGTCAGGTTGCTGCTCCCATGTCGGGGTTCGCTCTTGCCAGATCCATGGTTTGACTCAACCCGAGAGGACGCGAGCCAAGCATAATGGCCAGAACGGGTCACACGCTCAGTGTGGAGCGCGTCGCCGAGGCCGGGTTCCATCTCCATGCATTCCAGCCGGAACCATTCCCCTCCTTTGCCCTCTGTTGCTGTGTCGTTCCTGTCCGGTTCATCTTGCCCTTGCCCCAGACCCCGGTGGCCCACTGCAGCACCTGTGACCTGGGCTGGATGTCCCCAAGGCCCGCCCTGGACCACCTGCAAATTCTCGGCACCGGGGTCGCACAGCACCCCAACCTGACCACGGGTTTTGCCAACATCCATCCAATCCACATCCTCTTTTTGTCGCTCCCCATCCTCGCACGCAACCAAGCGCAGAGAGGGCGCTCCATGGACATCTCTTTCAAAGTGTCCATCCGATGTACCAACAGGGATCTTCCCTCCGCATCATTCCCAGGCTCTCGGGGCACCTTTTTGTCATGACCAGCAGATGATGGCTCGGGCGTTGCATCTTCCTTCTCCATCCGCAAACACGCAAAACCATCAAGAATTCTCTTTCCAATAACCTACTCAATCTGCCCACCCGAGGTCCGGAAAGCATCTAGCAAACACCAACTTGTTACTATTCATTACACCTCGACACCACTAGATACACCCAACTGTAAGTCTATCTCAAATTCGCCCCCATTTTGTTTACCCTTTTGCGTGGTCGGTCACGTTGCTCCTCGCCCCGTCAGCCTCGTGTTTTCTCCCCTTAGCCATAACCCAATCGAACGGCCTCACCGGGGGACAAGTGACTGCCGGTTTGGCTGAACGAATGAGGGCATTCGTGTCGCATCTCGCTTCGCTGCACTCCACAGAGTTAGGTGGGCGTTCTGGGCGTGGCAGATCATGTCAATCCACCGTTCGCCATACGCCCACCAGAGTATCACACGCTCTTGCACTCTCTTCCCGTCACCTGGTTGATAAGGCGTAGGCGCCCGACCGGAACCCCCATCTGAACCCCCAAATTCACACCCCCGTTTGGACATCAACGCCCCCCCCCCGCGGCACGCATCCCACGTTTTGGCACATCAGCCAACAGGAGCCGAGGACTTGGGAGCTCACCAGGAACCTTCGTCCCGTTTGAGCTGCACGAGATGCCTCGACTCTGAAAAGCCGGGGTACTTACCCGCACACCGGCCCTTGCGCAATCCCCCCCTCCCTCTTGAGCACTACCACGGCGAGGTGCACACTGAGGATATATTCTACCTTGCTGTTTCCTGGCCTATTCTGCTACCCTTTCGTCGCTTTTGCCCTGCCCCTCTTTTTCCTGTCCCCGTCGGGTCATCTGCGTTTCATGCGCCTTGTTTCGCTCAGCTCTAAACCATCCATAGTTCTCTGCAGTCCGCTCGCCTTAGAAATTCGATTCTGTCAACGCGACTTTGACCGAACATTAAGAAACCGAACCAACAAGGCACCTTTGTCCCTCCCGGACACGCCATCAGCCAGCGAACGGCTGTCTCTACCAGCGAAGAAAAAGGAAAACAGAGAAAGAACCAAAGCAATATTGTCCTCACAACCCAGGCACATCCCTTTATCACGATCAAACCTGGACTATCGTGCCACGACTTATGACGGATTCTCTCGGATCCGCATGTCGGAGAAGGATTGAAAGCTGGTCTGGACAAGCCGTCCACTGATAGCCGGGGTTTCTTTTTTCAGAATGGCCGTGGTTCTCACAACAGAGGACGACAGCTACTTCTCGCCGTCCTTGCGCCGTTCCCATTCACAACCAAAATTTGGGACGAAACATTCGAGTTCTCGCACATCATCATCAACTTCCCGACTCAGCGATTTGTATACCCAATGTTCCCCGGGGTCGACAATTTCCTCGACACCATCCTCCCCGCCGGCCACCAATACCGAGTCCGCATACCTATCCGATTCGTCGACACCGGCCACCAACTTCTCCTTGGCCTCCGATTGCGACGAGCCCTCTGCGACACCAGACGAAGTCTTTCTCCAGCAATGCAATGACGGGGGCTACTTTAGCCGACTGGGGAATCAAGAACCTCCGTCGAGCCCGCGGGTCGGCGACTCGGACGCTTCTTCAATAGAAGGATACGACGAATCGGCCGTAACGTCGAGACCCGGTAGCCCAGACTGCCACGAGAGGGCTGAGGATGACATCGCAGTACGGGCGCAGCCTTCCCGGCATGTCGACTATCTATCCCATGACTGGCGGGAGGAGGATATCTGGTCGTCATGGAAGCTGATCGTGTCAAGGAGAGGCGACTACAACAACTCTGCACGGCTGGAGAACGCGTCTTGGAGGACCTGGATGAAGGCCAAGAATAACCTGGACACGGTCTCGGCTGAGACTCTGAATTGGTAGGCAGATATCCTTCTGTTCCTTTCCGTGTGTATTTGTTAACCCTCCCCAGGCTTAAAGACTATGACGTAACCTGGCTTTACGGGCCATTACAGACGGGTACCTCCACCCTGAACCACACATCGACGAACTCCACCAGCGCTAGGCTGTCTAAGTCGAACTCATTCATCAACAAGAAGCCCATCTTGAAGAAGAGAAGCATGTCGGAAATCATGCTCCAGAGGTCCCTTTCGACTTCTTCTCTGGTGAAACAGGCGGCCGCAGCGGTGCAGGCCCAGCAAAAGGGGGGGTTGAAGAGGATAGGCAGGCGCCCGGGCATCGAGCGGGCCAACACGGACTACATCACCTTCCCTTTTTCATCGCGCGGGTTGAGCCACGACGGCACCAGCCTGTTCCCTTCGACCAGGTCTTCTGGGGTCGTTTCTCCCAATGGAGGGCGGAAGCATATCCATTTCAACGAACGGGTTTCCCAGTGCATCGCTGTCGAAATCAAGGGCGACGACGAGGATGATGACCTCGATACGGGCCGCTATCAATACGATAGCGACTCAGATGACGGAGCCATCATGATGAAACGGACACAACCCAAGAAGAGGCGGCCGGTGCTGAGGAAAACGAAGAGCCACAACAACGGTGGCGAGAGCAAGACGATCGCCATGCTCCCCTCAACCACACTAAAGTACCGAGAGGACACTCCCAACCCGGTAGACACGGCCATGAGGCATAGCACCAGCGGCGGCCTGAGAAGCCCAATATTGTCGCCGTCGTCATCCCAGGAAACCCTGCGGCCGGCCAAAAAGTCGGGGAAGCTTTTCTTCGAGGGGGATGAAGACGACGACGACGATGATGACGAGGACGACGACAAGGTAGAAAAGATCAACATTCGACCCGGCGCGTTTTCATCTCTGCGGTACAATGAAGGCATTTCCAATTTGCGCCGGTCGGTATCCACAGCCAGCCTCTCGGTCGAGCCGACCGGCATGCATAGGACTCCATCGGGGATGTTCATGCCGACCGAGGCGCCAGTGTCTGGACCCCCGGACGATGGCATGATCGGTCGATTCATTAACACGGTAAATACGGCCCGGGACATTGCCCACGTCATCTGGAATGTGGGGTGGAAGAGATGATTGTGACGAGACCTCGTGTTGTTAACCAACGTTGTTTTTTTCCAGGGGGAGGCTGCTTTCAGTACCAATCGACTACGGCGCAATTCGAGGAGTTTTCAAGGGTTGTACGATTAAAAAGACGAAAAGGCGTAGGCGTTCTGGACCACGAGGCTGCGACACGAGCGGACCCGTTCACGTCACCCTCGGCTCGACGAGGCCGGCCTGTATCGCTATTTGCAGGCGCGGCTCGAGGCCCAGTTACGCGGTTTATCACGACAGGAAACATGCATCGTTCGGGGTGTTTGAGCAGGTCTGCTTTTACAGGTGCCGGGTTTTGTTCTTCCGGTTTCTGGCTGCTATTTCGGAGCACGTCGCCATGGGGTTTACGCGGAGGGTTCGATTTGTTTTATTTGCGGTCTGAGGCTAAAGCAATACCCACCGGCTACTTTTGATTTTGGGGTTGATTTTCTCATTAGGTGATGGTTTCCATCACTGCAGAGGATCAGCTTGTCTCCGGCCGCAATAGTAGTCGTCTAGGCGGCCGGTGATGACTCTGTCCTGGTGTCATGGCGTATTAAAAAGGAAATAAGGAAAAATCTATCACAAAGGCCGTGTGTGCCTCAGGAGCAACCATGAGATGGAGGCTAGTTACTTGCTAATGGCGGTTTATCAACACGAGCTGAAGTGAACCTTGACTACTCTAGGTACCTAACTATTAGGTACATACCCAGCTTTTCGTACTTGGTCACCTGTTCTTGATTACCGCCCAAAATCGAAATCCCTGGGTTTATCAAACCATAACATTCCTCGAGAAACCGCACCCTAGTATAAATGACTGACACCCAAGCCATTCAATATTTATTCTGTGCTCTGGGGACGAAGTTAAGAAAGACAAGAAAAATAAATTAAATAAAAGAGACCGGGTCAAATAAAAAGTAGATTTTGGGCTTCCAAATGGCCTCTTCTCTCATTCCTCTAGTTGGAGGTTTTGTCGAGAACTTCACTTAGGCACAGAGGGTGTCTGGGCTGTTTATTCGCCTCGAGTTGCTCTCGTCCCAGTGCCAAGCTTAATAGGCGTGGGGTGGCATGGGTGACATGAGGGGCTCAAGAAGCTCGGGCCTCCAAGGCCGCCGGGAACGCGTGCATTGGGAGCTGCCTTGAGCTCTCCAGCCTGCCCGCCAACTCCAACTCCAACTTCAAGCCAACCTAAGCCCGCCCATCGCTATCCAGTGCAGACCCGCCCTCTTTCGACGACCGCATCCCACGAAATACACATTAAAAACTCCCGTCACTTTCCGATAGCCACACAAGCAACCGCAAACAAAAGAGAAAATGGATACGCTCGTGGCGCGGTACAGCCGCCCGGCATACCACCAGAATGAGGTCTTCTCGGAGCAGGAGCAGCAAGACCTTAACGATACGGTGCCCAGTCTCAAGTTCGCCATGCCTCCGGTCGCACATGTAGGAGATCCTTAGCCTAAATTTATTTTCATCCCTCCACCGGCTCTCCCTTTGCTGACGGTAATGTTGTAATCCTAGCCCTCGGCCTGGTTGCGCGCCGCAACAGACGACCGCTCGAACCCGTCATGCCCGATCAAGATCGCCCACGGCACAACGACGCTCGCCTTCCGCTTCCAGGGGGGCATCATCGTGGCCACCGACTCGCGCGCCACGGCCGGCAACTGGATCGCCTCACAGACGGTGAAGAAGGTCATTGAGATCAACTCGGACCTGCTCGGCACCATGGCGGGCGGCGCCGCCGACTGTCAGTACTGGCTCGCCTGGCTCGGCATGCAATGCCGGCTGCACGAGCTGCGGCACAAGCGCCGCATCAGCGTCGCCGCCGCGAGCAAGATCCTGGCGAACCTGGTTTACCAGTACAAGGGCATGGGCCTGTCCATGGGGACCATGTGCGCGGGCGTCACCAAGGAGGAGGGCGCCGCGCTCTACTACATCGACTCAGACGGCACACGGTTGGCGGGCGACCTGTTCTGCGTCGGGTCCGGCCAGACGTTCGCCTACGGTGTGCTAGACTCGGAGTACCGGTGGGACCTGACAACCGAGGAGGCCCTCGAGCTGGGCAGCCGTAGTATTCTGGCCGCCACCCACCGTGACGCCTACTCCGGTGGTTTCATCAACCTGTACCATGTCAAGGAGACGGGCTGGGAGAAGCACGGTTTCACCGACACCAACCCGGTATTCTGGAAGACCAAGCTGGAGAAGGGCGAGTTTAGCAACGTCACGAGCAACTTTAACGAATAAATCGGAGGAGTGCATCGCGGCGGGAGAGAGGGGGCGGAGGTCCGGCGACCAAGGAGAGTGGCCCTTTGTGCCGTTGGCTTGGTATTTCACGAACGTCATGGCGTCAAGAACTGGGATCGGAGCTGGATTGATGAGGCGAGCACGGCTTGTAAATGTATAAAAAGAGCATTAAACACGCCTTCCAAGACACATACAAGTTCGGGTGGCCAAGTGCGATCGATGTGTGCGGGACCAGGTGAGTACCAAGCTCACCCTTCGTTCTATTAGTATCATCATGATGGTACAATACTGGTACATGCGTACACAAGGGCAGCCGCGCCGAGTTCCCCGATTCCCCGCCTTTGGGCATTACAATCGTCCCTGGACAGCGGCCTGTTGGTAGTCCACTCCTGCCTTTCCTTGCCTTCCTTTTCTCGGAATTCCTACCCTCTTGTTTACATCTTTTTCTCTGTCTCCCTCAATTTCGCCGCCGCCTCCCGCCACAACGTCTCTGCATCCGGGAACCGCCGCCGCCAACCATCCAGCCCAAGAATGCCTTGCGTCTTGGATACCTGTTGATCCTCTGCTGCGCGTGTCTGTGTTTCCAGCAGTTCACTTCCCTCTCCTCCCTCCTCCACCAACCTCCGATACCTCTCCCTCCACACCCCCTCCGGATCCTCCACCCCCTCCCACCCATCATCCATCTCCCACCTCCGCCGCGGCAGCACCGACAACTCGCTCTCCCACCCGGCCTCCCACATCTCCACCCCCGCCCACGCCACCATCACCGCATTATCCGTGCACAGCCCCCGCGGCGGCCGCACAACCGCCACCTTCTCCGGCCCGTACCCGCGCACCGCCAGCACCCGCCCCAGCACATGCATCAGAAACCCGTTCGCCGCCACCCCGCCCGACACCACCAGCGTCCGGACCGGCAGCGCCGCCGCCTGCGTTCTCATCCCGTCCAGCGCAAAGATAACCCGGCTCGCGAGGTGCTCGAACGCCACGCGCATCGTCTCGCGCGCGAGCTCGGCGCGTTGCGGGGGGTCCATGGACGGGTTGCGCTGCATGATCGCTTGGACTTGCCCGCCGAGCCCGGAGAAGTCGAAGGCCATGTCGCGGCGCTCGTGGAGGGGCGGGGTGAGTGTCCAGCCGTGGGTGGGGGAGGTGTAGGGGCGGATTTCGTCGCGGCGGGTGGTAGGGGGGTGGTAGTTGGTGTAGGGGTTGGAGGGGTGCTGTGTTTGTGTTTGATGGGTTTGGGTCTGGGTGGGTGTGGGTGCAAAGGCGAATCGCTCCAGCTCGGCCGCGTACATGACGTCGGGCGTGGAGGCGAGGATGTCGGAGGGGAGGATGGCGCGCGCGCACTTGTCTAGCATGTCGCCGATGGCGACGTTGGCGGCCTCGGCCAGCGTGGCGTGCGAGACGGCTGATCGTGTGAGCAGCAGCTGGCTGTGCCCGCCCGAGACCAGCAGGCTCAGGAAGGGGTAGGCTGGCCGTGCGCCCCCCTGGTGCGGCGGCTGTTGCTGCCCGTTTGCGAGAGCCTCGACTAGCCGCGGCGTCAGGGCGTGCGCCTGCATGTGGTGCACCGCGACGAGTGGCCGGTCCCACGCCACAGCCAGCCCTTTGGCCATGGTCAGGCCGATGGAGAGGGCGGAAGTGATGCCGGGCCCGCGGGTGACGCTGATGAAGTCGGGCTTGGGGCGGTCGGCTGGTAGTTTCTGGATGGCGGCCTGCACGATCCCGGGCAGGCTGGACGAGTGGCCCTGGACGGCTTCGTCTGGCTTGATGCCGCCGAACCGCCGGTTGTCGGACGTGACCTTGGCATTGAACAACACCCGGGCCGCGTCGCCCGATTTCTCGAGGACGGTGACGCAGGTATCATCGCATGATGTCTCGATGGCGAGTGTCACCAACCCTTTCTCGCCAGCCTCGCCTGGATCTTTCTTGTGGCTGAACTTTCTCAACCCCCCTATCCTATTGGAGTTGGCCAAAACCGGATACCGTTGTTGGCCATATCTCAAGGGTAAATATACGCGGCGAGGGTCTGCTGCTCGCAAGCAGACAGACTTGAATCTCATTCTGATTGTAGCTGGTTCACAGCGTATCCCTCATTCTTTCCGCGTATTACCGAGTTCAGCCGGCGATTGATAAGACAATTTTATTCAGCTCTTAGTCGGTTCTTCCGACGAGGGCTGATAAGGTTAACTGGATATTTCTCATTCACATATGTCAAGCCATCAAGGTACTCCATGGTTGGACACACAAATTCATTTTGCCAGCTGTTGGCAGTCGGTAGCAGCTGTCAGAGTATACCATTACCACAATCCTTACTCCGTAGCCTTGAATTAACCACATCGTTGGATTCACCACCTCACCCTAAGCGCCAGCGGATGTTTCATAGTTTTAAATAGTTGGTATATAAAAGCTCAACGCCTGTTTGATGCCTATGCAATATGATAAGTTTTCCCTTAGTGCGCCCCCTGGGTAGTCTACCTCTACCATATCCTGCCCCCGGATGATGCCCTCCGCATCCAGCACAACGCAGAATAAAATAAAATCTGGATTAACCCAAGCCCACCAGAGGTCTTTCTCCCTCCCCTCGCCTCCCCCCTTATCCCCAGACGCCTACCCCCCAACCAAGACACCTCAACTCTCCCTCCCGCCATTAACACCCACCCAATTCCGATACTCGCACTTACACCCACCACTCCCGCCATCCATCCCCCCAAAACTGGGATTAAACTCCCCCGCCCCATTCACCAAATCCCCCGTGGTATTCATCCGATTCAACACAAACCGCGCATCATCCAGCACAATCCTCTGGCGATCATCCACGCCGCGCACAAACGCAAACTTGCGCCCGCGCTCCCCACCATGCGTATCCAGCGTGACGGTCACCGGGTACGGAAACGACCCCGGCTGCGTGCTGTTGTCGTTGGTGTTGCCGGCACCGGTGAGTCGCGTCGTGTTGGCCAGCCGCGTCCAGATCTCGACCTTGTAGCGCACCGAGAGCCAGGTCACGAGGAACTTGGCTTCGGTCTTGAGCGCGCCGCCGTTGCGGTCTGCGGGGACGGGCGTCCCGTCTCCGGCGCTGTTGTCGAGCAGCGGGTCGATGGACTTGACGTAGGTGGTTTTGTTGTAGTAGCTGTAGAAGCCGTAGCGTTCGGTGGGCAGGCCGCGGTCGTAGAGGCGGAGGGGTTGTTGCGTGGGGAAGGCGAGGAGCACGGCGGGGGCGCCCGTGCCGTCGCGGTCGAGGGCGGGGGGTGGGGCGATGTCGGAGGCGTTGAGCAGGCCTTGGCCCGCGGTGATGTTGGTTTGTTGGCCGAAGTTGTCGTCGTCATCGCGGCGTGTGAGGGTGTTGGGCCCGACCGTGTCGTTGATACTGCGCAGCATGCTGATGTAGAAGGGTGTTGGCTCGCCGGCCTTGTCGTCTGAGACGACGCCGTCGGTGGTGTTGCCGAGGAAGAACATCTCCTGGAAGCTGGGCGGTGGGGGCTCTGAGCGCAGGGCGAGGCTGGAGCCTGAGTCGTCGCGTTTGCGTAGGAGATGGCGGACCAGCGAGGTGAAGCCCGTGACGGGGACGGCCCGCGGGTTTGTGGTTGGGGTGGCGGTCGTCTTGGTGGTCGTGGACTCGTTGAGCCGCGGCAGCGGCACTGACACGCCCGGGTCGGTGGGGGTTGGCCGGGGAGCGTCGCCCGCGACGTTCCACAACTTCCGGGTGTTGTTGTCGAACTGGATCTGGATGACGAAGCTGGGCTGGCTGGCGTCGAACGGCGCGACCGAGTCGGCTTGCTCCTTAGGTAGAGCGCAGGTCCAGAGCGTTGGCGGCTGGACACACGCCGTCGTTGAGTCGGATTCGGGGCCGATCACGGTCGAGATGCCCGTGGGAATCGGCGGGAAGTCGGTCAGGTTGAGGAACCGCGAGGGTATGATTTCCTCAGCGGCGGCGCTTTGGCGCGACAGGAGCACGCCGAGGGTAACGCCCAGCGCCGTCAGCAGTATGAACGCGATGAGAACGGCCAAGCAAATTCGCCTTCGCTTTCTTCCCTCGCGGCCGGGTCTGCCGAAGCAACCGCAGCAAGGGAAGCAGCCGCGGCCATGCCACATCCTGCCGGCCTTCCAGGCGACGGCATCCTCCTTCTCATGCCGACGCCGCTGCCGCTCTACTTTTTGCCTCTGGCCATGCCCAGAAACGTTGGTGAAATGCTCGCCGGGGACAAAGGATCCCAGAGGTCTGTCGGGCAGTCTCTGCTGGGTTGGAGGCGGTGTCAACGGGACATCGGAGAGGTTAATGGCACCCTGGGAGGTCATGGTCTGCGACAGGCCTGGGGGGACGGGTCCCGGGGAGGGCGGATATAATGAGTTGAGCGGGTGGCCGGGAGGGAAAACGGCACGATAACGGGCGTTGTTGTTTTTTGATGGCGGCGAGTATGGGGGTGGTTGCTCGCCGGGGGTCTGTACTTCCTCAATCATCCCCCGCGGCTTCTCGGATTCAGGTTGCGGCTGTGGGGGCGTTGGGGCCGCCCTGGAAGAAGAAGGGAACGAGGACGACATGTCTTCAATGATGATCTCTGGAGGTTGGTGGTGCTGTGTTCTGGGAAGGTTCCGTGACCCGCTTGAGGATCCAGCCTCTGACATGGGGGTCACGGGGGAGAAAGCCTTTTTCTTATCCAGGTTCTTCCACCACGATTGCCCCTCGTCAGGCTTGGTTTGGATCGAAGCAGGGCTCCGTGGCGTTGGCGGTCCGAAGGGGGAGGTCACCTGGTCCCACCAGCCCGTGGATCGCAAGCTCCCACCTGTGCCTGACCGTGGCCTTCCTTTGTACTTGAATGATTTTCTTTGTGTGATTCTCGGGCTGCCATCTTCTTCAAACAGTGTCACCGGTGTTGCCATCTCATCGTCGTTATCGCTGACGTAAATCGGCGTGGTGGCTGTGTCACGGTGATTCCTCCTCTCGCCAGCCGCTGAGAAGGCGTCTCCATCGTGGTCACTCGCGGTGACAGGCGATACCTCAGCAACCCGGTAATGACTCGGGATTGAGGGAACCGCGGGTACAAACCCTCGCTGCACCATTCTTGGAGATGCGCCGTCCTCGGTATCGGGAGACCAGGCCGAAACGGGCTGGCTTGGGGATGTGACGTTGGTCGGCTTGAAAAACCTGGGGAACTCGATCGGAGTCTCGACGACAGCGGTCTGCGGGCTGATGACGACGTCCGAGTCGGAGGGCATCTCAAACCCGATCATGATGGGCCTGGCGCCAGGTGATAAATCGGCTTGCGGGGAGGACTCGGCGACCAGTCTTTCAATCCTCTTGCCCTTGGTTGGTCGCCGCGTTAGCCAGGCAAAGGTGCCGATAGACTCGTCAGATGGGACGCCCTCAAGCGCCTTCAGTGCAGCGGCGTCAACGAACTTGCCGGTCCGGCTCTCTCGGTTCTCCGGGGACGTCCTCATATGGTGGGCGATGTGCCGCTGTTGATGCTTCTGCTGCTGGAATTTGGACATGTCGGTAACCAGTTTGATACCAGCTCTCTCATTCTGCGCCTTTTGTCTTTTGCGCGAGGCCAATCTCCCCAACCCTGCTCGTATCGACGGGCGGGCAACTACGCCAGAGACCCGTCGAGATGCCCGCAGTTCTGGGCGCCCGGCTGCCGCCTCCCTCGCGTCCTCGACCTTCCCGGGTGCCGAGTCTAGTAGGGGACCATCTTTTGTCGTCATGGGCGTCAACACCTCGTCGTCTTCCCAGTCTTCCCAGTCATCTTTGGTCCTAGAAGATATCCGGCTGCTAGGGCCTGGTTGAAGCGCCCGTAGGTCGCTCATCTTGCTTTGTTTTTGTTGTCGATCGTTGATTCTCGATAGGATTGTTGTTGTGGTTATTCTTGCTTATTGAAGTTGTTGTAGGTGCGTGTTGGCAGTCAAGTGTTCATCGTATCCAAGAGCGAGAGTGTGAGTAGTAGGTATGACTTCTCAAACAATGGCCTCTAACACGTGCTTGAGTCCCAAACGAGGATTAGAATGTCTTGGTTGATTAAAGGATGTGAGAAAGAAAGAGGCCAGGTCCCAGACTAAGGCGCTGCCTCTGGTGCGTGGCAAGAAACAAACAGGCCCAAATGGGTCGCAACAATAAGAGATGAATGAACGTCGGAGGGGGAGAACAATGGCAAGGCGACGAGATGAAAACAAGAGAAAGGTTCAAAATTTCAGCGAGGCACAAGGCATGCCATGACTAGGTACCTACACCCGCAGCAAAAGAGGCTGCCAGCGTGTCGCGTGGCATGGCTCCTCGCATCCTGGATTCCCTACCCGTGTGCGTGTACCTTGCATCCATCACTTCTGAGGCCACCCGTCCCGCGTCTAACCCAATATGACTCTCTCATGTTTTCCATGGCCCGACTCCAGGGTTTGACAGCCGCCGTCGCCAATCGCTGCGCGGGAAGTGCTTAGCCGGTTCCAACTCTGCGTCTGCCCTTGTCCCCGATCGCAGGGCTTGTCGTCAAGCATCGCGCTCTCTGTGGACAGCGAGGACGCCCCTCGTTTGATGGAGCGGGGCTCTTTGTGTGGAATAAGCGCTTTGTGGTCGCTTGGTGTTAAGAGATTGGCCGCCACGAACCGCCCGGAGTTTTGTCCCGCATTCTGATTGGCTCCTTGTCGCGGATTGCCCAAATCAGCGGCCGGCCAATCGTCACCGAGTTTTGATGGGTTTTGACTCCTCGCTTGCTTGAACCCCAAACACGCCTCTTGCTTCACTTTTTTTACTGGCTTTGTCGGTCAGGGCTGAGGGGTATTGAACACTTACCACGCCGGTACCTGAAGAAATCCCACTTTACAATCATATGTTGAACTCTTCAAGAGTTAGGTCGTGGGCTTGAGGCATCAAGGTCGACCCACAGCATCCCCGGATGCCAAGTGTTTGCCCGACCCGCCCAGTCTTGCAGAAGACCCACCCGGGCGGCTCCGAACCGCCGGCGGACTGAAGCGAGCGTGTCTGGCGCTTGGAAAGACGGGTTTGCTCCCATGACAGTGCATCCTCCGAATGCCTTCTTAGGTCTGTATGATAGGTTAACTACTCAACGTTGGCCCGGCATTATTTCTCAAGACTACTCATTTTTATATAGCACCGAGCTTCATGGACTGGCACACCATGTGCAAAAAAAGCCAAACTCCAAGCGTGGGTGCCGACGAAACCTTCGACTAGAGAAACGAAAAGAAAGCCATTCGGGAGCCCAAAATCTTTTTTTCTTTACTCGGTTTCTTTTATTGGATTTATTTTGCTCAGTTTTCTTCATCTTTCTGTCTTTTCGTAATTTCCTTCATTTTACCTATCTCTTTTCTTTACTTCTTGCTTCCTTTGCGAGTTCGGTTTTTTTGGCCAGAGGGTGACTGGGTCTCAAATATGACGCTGGGTGGGATAACCCCGATAGCTCCTTCGAAGGAGAGGAGAGGGAGCCTCTCCATAGACCAGGAGTGAAAAGCTATGAGAACCATTCTGTATGGGCCCATGTGTTGTCTGTTTTGTTGTCGGAACATCGACTTCGGCTTATCTTTGCAGAACCTCCAATGAGACCAAGATCGCCAAGCCATCTAGATCTTGCTAAGGGAAACTGCCAAGCTTATTTAAGGGCCAACATCCATGCACGGTCTGGATGGGGATTGCCTCTCTTCTCATGCCCTTTTAGAAGTTACCACAGTAGTTGCCTTCACTAGTTCTCTACTCCTCGGCCCTCTTAACAGACGAAATCGGACATCACGGAAAACTTTGTTGTATAAGTTTGGAAGGCTCAAGCAAGAAAGTTCGTTCCAACACCCCTTACTTGGGTGGCTCTTGATCAGTTTGGCCCCCAATGTTGAACACTTTTGACGAGAGCTCGAGAGTTGAACACTTGGCTTCCAGATACGGACTTCTCTGGGAGAAAATGGTAACAAGTCGGATTTTGGGCATAGGGCCAACGAAAGAAAATGCGAGCCATGCAACATTCAGGGGTGCCCAGAAGGCACAGGCTGTCTGCAATCTGCCATGAGATTGGGCCCGGCACTGATGTGCACTGACGGCCGTGGGGAGCATAGAACAACGGTTTCTGTGTTGCTTCAATGGCGCATTTTAGACTCAGTTATTCCGTCCACAATAAAATGAGGTGCCTAAAACGGCACAGGCTGTGTGCCTGTCTTATCAGACATCTATAAGTATACCATGCACGGGCCTCTCCTCAACGTTCCACGTCCGCAAGTCACAAACCAGGGGATAATTCCAAACCCGCTGTTGGTATTACCAACCCCTTTCTAGTAAGAGAATAGTTGCGATCCTCAAAGAAAGATGAAGTGTAAAAAAGCCGGCCATAAAAGTTTCGGACCACATTTTCCCGTGGCTCAGTCACTCCCCCACCCGACGATGTAGTATTCGGCAGGAGGAAATCCACTCCCAAACTCAAAGGGTGAGAACCTTGTCAGACAAAACCCGGAAATCAAGGGAGTTCCAAAGTCTTGGCAAAAAAAGTCGAGTTTGATTCAAATCACAAGACGTTGATACGGAGATTATTGTATTACACGACTTTTTTTCTCCATACCTCGTTCCTCTGTACGGTTGATACCGTGCGGTAAACACTTCTAACTCCTCTTTGTTCCGCCCATCTTTGCCGCACCACCGAACCACAGGGTGGAGTTGACCCAAGTTTGAAGAACACTGGATGTGAAAAGTACAGCTCTTTTTTAATCGACCCACTCCCGTTATCGGTGACGCGAGACAACTGGCCACGAACCAGTCCACAAAGCCCGGTGAACCGAACCCGTCTCTCTTTCTCATTCCGTCCTCGGCGCGGCAGCGTCCATTCCGGTCGAGATCAATAGCCCGGCAAATCGGTTCCAGCGCCCGCCGTCCGGTCTCCCCCGTGGCATTCCAGCCAGCAGGGAGCAAAAAGCCTGCAACCTGGCGTTCTTCAGCTTCGGCGGTGCGACGACGTCGTTCAGCGACCGTCCGGTGCGAAGTCAGCACCGGAGGCGGTCGTCGGCCACAGCACCCCCGTCCACCCTCCAATTGGACGATTGCCAATACCTGGGGGTTCAGCCCCATCGGCCTCTAGGTCCCCTCTCACCTATTCCAGGTACGTGACTCTCCGCTCCCCTCGGCCGGGTCCGTGTGACTTTGTGCAGTGTGTGCCCTCGGGTGCTTGCATGGCTAGCGGGGTGGGTGGCTGGTACGCATGTTGGACTGACACGACCATTTTTTCGTATTCGGTTATCCAGGCACTCCAAACACGCCAATGTCTTTGTCACGCAGTCCCTCCCCAGTCCCCGGCGGCGGCTGGGCGAGTCCGGGTCTCAACATCGTGAGCGGCCGATCGAGTCCGACGAGAGCATACCCGGGATCCAGCGGCACACCGGCGATGTGGGAGTCATCCAGGTTAAAGAAGGGCAACGGCCCCGGATACCCTTCGTTTTCGACCAAGAACCAGAGCTTTCTCGGCCGGCACATGCGCCGCATCTCGAGCAGCCTGCCGCGCTTCGGTTCGAATTCGCACTATGCTGATAAGGAAAAGCTGGGGCGGGGCAGGTGGTCGATTCACAACGTGCCCCTACTCGGGCGGGTTAGAGGAATCATGGCGCGCATGGGCAGGAAGATGAAAATCAGACTACTGATCCTGCTCATGTTCATACTCTCCATCATTATATTCTACAACAGTCGTGAGTCGCCGGCGCAACCCGCCAGATATCGGTCAGCGATGGGCTAACACAGGACAGCTCTGGTATACCATTGGCGGAGATCGGCCTGGTTCGGGGGCGGCCAAAAGTTCGTCATCATACTTGGGGCTAATGTCGGAGGCGGGGTGATGGACTGGAAGGGTGCGCGAGAATGGGCGATCGAGCGCGACTCGGTGCGGAACAAGAAGAGATACGCTGCTCGTTGGGGGTATGAGCTCGAGATCGTCGACATGAGCACCAAGAAGCGGTATGCACACGAATGGCGAGAGAGCTGGGAAAAGGTCGATTTCGTTCGCACTCGTCATGAGGAAGTACCCAAAGGCCGAGTGGTACGTTGCCAACAAGCTACATCCCCCCCCCCCCTCCAATCTCTCTAACACTCTGTTTAGGTTTTGGTGGCTTGACCTCAACACATTTGTCATGGAGCCCTCGTACTCACTCCAGGACCACATCTTCGACAACATCGAGAAACATGTCTATCGAGACATCAACGAATACAATCCCCTCAACATCACACACCCCTTTACCGAGACGTACCTCGACGCCGAGTCGCAAAGCCCAATAGGCGACGGGAAGTCCGGTTCGGTCAATCTGATGCTGTCGCAAGACTGCTCCGGCTTCAACCTGGGCTCCTTCTTTGTTCGTCGAGGTGTGTGGGCCGACCGGCTGCTGGACGTCTGGTGGGATCCGGTGGCCTACGAGCAGAAACACATGGAGTGGGCGCACAAAGAGCAGGACGCGCTGGAGCAGCTGTACATCTCGCAGCCGTGGGTCCGGAAGCACACTGCCTTCCTGCCGCAGCGCATGATCAACAGCTTCCCCAGCGGGGCGTGCGCCGACAACGGAAACGACTCGCGGATCCACTACGACCAAAAGGACCGGGACTTCCTCGTTAACATGGCCGGTTGCGAGTGGGGACGGGACTGCTGGGGAGAAATGTACAACTTCCGGGAGCTCAGCTACTACCTGAACCGTAACCCGTGGGAGCGGTTCAAGGAGGACTTGGTGGCTGTGCTCTGGTTCAAGATTACGGGACGTAAGGTGAAGCTGTAGGACGCCAAATGTTACCGAGGGTGGAACGCTGCACTGGATGGCGGGCGACATGGCCTTTCGCTGTGGCTTTACCTCGCTTCACCTCGCTTCATCCTTGGAGCCTTAACAGGCGAATGTTGGCCCCGCCCCATATCAGCAACGACAAAGATGCCGCCTCTGGTAGCACCCGGCACCTACAACCCGAGCAGGAATCGGAAGCCGATCGCCACGAAATCTGTTATTTTCACATGTTCATATTTGCTCAAGCGGTTTTGGAGTGGCGGGATAGGGTGGATTATTAGACTTTTAAGAGGTGCATTGTATGGAGTATTGTATGTTCCTAATAGTAGTGAACGCCTTCTGTTTTGAGGACAGGGACACCAGGGGAAAGCCATCGGGGACTGCTGGCGGTGGGACGGTGATGATAAGAGGGGGTACGAACGATACATTCTGTGTTTATGGATCGGATCTGCGTACCGACCTGAAACGACAGCAATTTATGAGTTATTTTGTGAGATTTGGTACCAGTCTATCTGTTTTAGACAGTTACACAGTTCAACAACACCATTGATGAGGTAACGAACTGCAAGGTACTTGAGGAACTTCAAGATGGAGTGGCATGCACAGTGGTCTGAACCGAAAACAGGAGTTGGTTCTTCCGTGAGAAGTGATGTGCATTCCACATTGTTACGGAAAATGATGCAAATATATTCCAAATATTTGAGGAGCACGAAACAGATAGATGTTTGTTCAGCCAGGCACAAACCATATCACCGGCGCGTCGCATCCCCAATGACGCCCCCACGCAGCATGGTTTGGCTGTGGGTCCGATAGCCAAGACCCACTCAGCGTCCTTCGCCGGAACCAGTCGATTGGCTTTCGCCTCTTCCCGCTGCAACAACGTTCAAGAACCTGTCGCTTGGAGCACCGGATGTTTGGTTGCAGAGTTGTCTCAAAACACAAAACCATGGCAAGCGGACTGGATGGCGTGCGTTCTCCTGCAGCCCAGGTTCTGGGTCTGAAACAAAGTTTCCCCCCTCGAAGGCGAATCCCATCTCAACTCCCACGAACATGGGACGAGGTGGCATCCGTTCCTGGCACCGTCTGAACTTGCAATCCTGACCGTTCCCGTCACCAAACACATCCCGCCAGGCCCATATCACCATTCACCGGACAGCCGCCAGTGTTTCGTTTTCCTGTTCCGACATGGCCCTCCCATGCCATACCCACACAGCTGGATTGGAGTCTGGACGTCCACAGTCCCCAAGCTGTTTCCGTTGCCACACGCCATGGACTAGTTCATCGGCCGAATCAGGTCTCCCGGCGAATAGCTTCCACTTGGCGGCCCCTGGGTAATGAACGCGCGCTTCTCGGATCTGTGTCCGGACCCGCATGCAGAGGTGTGTTATAGGGACTCTATCGTATCCATGAAGATATTCCTGCGTTTTTCTGTTTCTGCTTGACATGCGGATTCCTCGCTGTCCTTTATTCTGCTTCCGTGTTTAGCTACAGTCGTCTCTCCTTATGCGGCTGTAGCATTTTATCTCGTTTATTTATTTCTCCCATTCAGTTGTGGATTTCCGAGTTGGCTATTCAGGACCAACGTTCGCTATTGATATCTGGCTGTGCGTTGCTATTGTTAGCTGTCATCTGTTAACAATAGCTCAAGCTGTTACAACGCAATAGTTCAATTGTGTGTTGCCGTTTTGGAAGATAAGTAGCCATCTCGATTTCTGGCTTGTCTACTCGGAAAACCATCAACTCTTGGATCGGCAACGGCTCTTTGGAATACCTTCTCTGCCTGGAGCAGTCAACCAACTTCAAGCTACTCATTACATCTTCAAAACCCGGGAGCAGGTCTCTCGGCTAGGGTTGGTTTGGGTGAAGGAGAAAGGCAGAAACAACCTATTCGACAAGGAAAATGGTTCGACCAACATTGGGCTTCGCCGGCTTGGCGCTCACGGCAAGCTCAGTCCGGGCAGCCTACAACATAGTCGACAACTTCGACGCGAGCAACTTCTTTACCGAGTTCGACTTCTTCACGGCGCCAGATCCCACGCACGGCTTCGTCCAGTACGTCGACGCGGCCACGGCAAGCCGCGACGGCCTCGCAGGCTACGCCGACGGCGGCGTCTACCTCGGCGTGGACTACACCAACACCACCACAACCGGCCGCCCCTCGGTCCGGGTCACGTCCAAGAAGGCCTACACCAAGGGCCTGTTCATCGCCGACATCGCGCACATGCCCGCGGGCGCGGCCGGGTCGAGCTCGTGCGGCCTCTGGCCGGCCTTCTGGATGTTCGGGCCAAACTGGCCTAACTCGGGGGAGATCGACATCATCGAGGGCGTCAACAGCCAGCGGTCCAACGCGGTGACGCTGCACACGGGGCCCGGGTGCTCCGTTTCCAACGCGGGCTCGCTCGCGAGCACCAAGCTCGTCTCCACCGACTGCCAGGGCACGGCGGGCTGCTCGCAGAGCACGCGCGCCGCCGACAACTACGGCCCGGGCTTCAACGCGGCCGGCGGCGGCCTCTACGCCCTCGAGTGGACCGACGCCGCCATCAAAGTCTGGTTCTTCCCGCGCGGCACCCCCCTCGCCACCCAGCTCGCCTCCCCCCAACCAAACAACAACAACAACACCTCCACCTCCCAACCCCCCGACCCCACCACCTTCGGCACCCCCCTCGCCCTCTTCACCGGCTCCAGCTCAGGCGGCTGCCCCCTCTCACAACACTTCGCGGACCACAGCCTCGTCTTCGACACCACGTTCTGCGGCGACTGGGCGGGGCGTGTGTGGGATGCTGACCGTGCGTGTGCCGCGCTGGCTCCGACGTGTGAGGCGTTTGTGGGCGGGAATCCGGAGGTGTTTGCGGATGCGTATTGGTTGGTGAGGGGGGTGAGGGTGTTTCAGGAGGGGGGCGAGGGGAATGGGGGGAGTGGTGTGGGTGTTGGGGTCGGTGTCGGTGGTGGCGCTGGTGTGGGTGTGGGTGTTGGTGTTGGTGCTGGTGCTGGTGCTGGTGCTGGTGCTGGTGCTGGTGCTGGTGCTGGTGCTGGTAATGGGCAGAGACGTCGGGTTGGGAGGAGGGGCGGTATGAGAGCGAGGAAGTGGTGGGCTTGATGGGGAGCTTTTGGGTTTGGAAGGGGTGTTTATAGGAGAGGCTGGGATGGTTTGGTTTCTTTTCTATCTTCTCGGGTTAGAGCATGGTCTCAAACGGATAATGGGAACGCGCGGTGGCTCAGCGCAAGGCGTTGGGGGTTGTGATAGTCAGTCTCACGGCGTATCTTCTTGGTAGCTCTTGTGAGTATCCTGGTAGCATTTGGATTTTCCTAAAGTTTTTTGAATCTTTCGTTGCTCACGGGCGACTGGTACGCTCCCTCCCCGCACCAAGCCCATCATATCATTGCCTTCGCGGGGGCAAGCCCTCCACTCTCCCTTTGCTCTGTAAGCTTTGGATAAGGGGCTGAGTTCCTAGTTATTTGGGTGTGTTGAAACGCAGTCGTTAGGGAAGCGCATCAAGCTGATCTTTTCTCGTCACCTCCCAATCAACATTTCTCCGTCATGCCATTCTTTTCTTTTTGCCCCGTAGGTACTTAAAGCCTTTAAGTTAAAGGTCACCGTAAGGCTCTGGCGCTCCTTACCATTCCCGACACCCCCGGCCCCCAATGACCTCCCACCTACTCAGCCTGTGGAAAAAGGGCAGGCTCTCCAAAAGCCAACCGAAGAAACGAAGGGGTTCTTTACACGATGGACCCAAAATGCACGAGAGGATACTGCTTGCCCTACTGAGCTTCCGAGCTGTTAGGTAATATGCAATTCGATGTACCTATTTCGTCGGATTGCGGCTCGTTCTGTGATAGGAACACGCCACGGCGGCAATGTTGCAGCCCAACCCTGGAGCATCGAGACTATTGGCTAGTAATTGTGTTGTCAGGCATTGGCACCTACATAGTCATGTTCCATATCCTCTTTACTTCGTACTCCGCTTGGGCTGATCCGCCGGTGCTTTCCGTCTCAAACTTGGACAGATTCAGCATATCACCTATCGAGCACCTACCGTGACAATTTTTTGAAAAGGGTTGCCGTCGAGGTTGGATCATTACCATGCTTGAGACGATGCCCAGACTTCTCCGGAAGCTATTTGGGCGGCCCAAATCGACGAAACGAACCGAACTCCCACCTAACTTCCAACACGACGACGCAGCCCCTAATCCGTCCGGAAACCCGCAGAGCCCGTCTTTCCCGGACGGAGTGAAGGTCCTGCACGACTGCCCCGGCGCCACTGTTGACATCTGCTTTGTCCACGGTCTAACCGGAGATCGGGAGAGCACATGGACAGCCCGTGGGCACTCTGCGTCCTGGCCTGAGACTCTCCTGCCGTCAAATCTCGGCAAAAGCCGCATCCTCACGTATGGCTACGACGCATACGTCGTGCGGAAGGGAGTCGCAGGGTCGAATCGGCTTCTTGACCATGCAGCAAACCTTTTACACGACCTGACCATGGACCGAGAACTCAACGACGCGTCATCCCGTCCTCTCATCTTTGTCGCCCATAGCCTCGGCGGCCTCGTCTGCAAGAAGGCCATTCTTCTTTCGCGGAATAACCCGGAAGCTCATCTTCGCGGTATCTTCGGTTGCACCAAGGGCATCATATTCATGGGCACCCCTCACAAGGGAGCTTGGATGGCGGACTGGGCTAAGATACCAGCGTCGGCCCTCGGTCTTGCTAAAGTCGCCAACAAATCGCTTCTTGAGATTCTTCAAACAGACAATCAACTCCTCGAGTCCGATCAGCTTGAGTTCTGGTCAATGGTACGAGAATTGCGGGAAGGTGGCAGACGTTTCGAGGTCACCTGCGCCTTCGAGGAACTCCCTTTGCCTGTGGTCGGGAAAGTCGTGTCCAATACATCAGCCACCCTTGAAGGGTATGCTTCCTTCAGCATCCACGCCAACCATAGTGATATGGTGAGGTTTGTCTCCGCGGAAGAGAATGGATTCAAGAGGTTGCTTGGTGTGCTTACTAGGTGGAAAATACAACTCGAGCTTGTTGGTAAGCAGATTTAGCATACCTATTCAGCAGATAATTTCTGAGAATACACCAGGCTAATTCGCTCTTAAGCTCAACCCCCACCCTTATCCGACTCCTCTCAGAAATGCCTCCAGTCGCTGGCCTTTCCACAAATGCATGACCGGTCCAACGAAATTGACAGCGCTGCCGCGAGGACGTGCGAGTGGTTGCTTCGACATGAAAAATACACCACCTGGGCCGCTTGCCACCAAGGCTTGCTCTGGATTAAAGGAAAACCGGGCTCCGGAAAATCCACTGTGTTGAAACATGCACTCAAAAACCACAAAGCTGGAGACGGCGCCCTCGTCATCTCATTCTTCTTCCATGGTCGCGGAAATGAACTTCAGAAGACCCCTCTTGGCTTCTTTCGGTCTCTTCTTCATCAGATCCTTGAGAAAGCTCCTGACGCACTGCAGGATCTCGTCTGCGTATTCGAATCCAAGTGCAGGAACAATGGCAAACAGGGTGCTGGCTGGCATTGGCACGAGGGAGAATTACGACCCTTCTTCCAGGAGTCACTTTTCAAGGTCTTGAGGATCCGTCCAGTTTGGTTGTTTGTTGACGCCTTGGACGAGTGCGGCAAAGACAATGCGGTTAAGCTTGTTGGAATCTTCAGTAGCTTGCTGAAGAGTCTCCAATCCGAGCCCGAGGATCTCCAGCAGTTCCATATCTGTTTTTCTTGCCGGCACTATCCAATCCTGGATTTGGACGAGAGCAAGTTCGAAATCTGCACCGAGCACGAAAACGAAAGGGACATCTCAGCTTTTGTGGAAGACAAACTTGCCATATTTCGTGCGGGACCATCATCCAAGATGCCGGGTTTGATCACGTCGCGCGCCTCGGGCGTCTTCATGTGGGCACGTCTTGTGGTGGAACAGATTCTAGACCTCGAGCGCGATGGCGCCGGGATAGCGAGAATGGAAGCGGCCATCTCCGCTCTCCCTCCCAACCTCGACGAGCTATACCGACAACTTGTTCAAGGCATGGAAATGCGCTCCAAGAAGCTGATTCAATGGGTCTGCTTTGCCACTCGACCCTTACACATCGACGAACTGCGATTGGCAATGGTTATCGAGGATGATTGCCCATACCGATCACTACGGGAGTGCGAGAGGGCAGAAGACTACGTCGCCGATAGTGCCCGAATGAAAAGGCAAGCCCAAACACTCAGCCGGGGCCTTGTCGAGGTCAACCACGCCCAGACCGTCCAGTTCATCCACGAGTCTGTCAAGGATTTCTTCTTTGGCGATGGCTTATCAGCCTTGGGCGATGATGGAACATTGACCGAGGCGGCAGTTCAAGCGCATCTCCGGTTCTCCAAAATCTGCCTACGCTATCTGTCGATGGAGGAGATTGTCCAAGACAAAAGGGGCTTGAGCAATGACAATTTCCCCTTCTTGGGTTACGCCGTAACCTCATGGATGACGCATGCAGAGCACTGCGATGCTGTAAGCGTCCCGATCGTCCCACGAGATGACCTTCTCGCGCTGTTCACTTGGCCATCGAACGCCCTCGTAGGGTCAATAGTACGTGCCTCCCAAGCGTTGAGAAGAAGACTCCTCGATGGGAGTAACCTGGTACATATTGCGTCAAGTTACGGGCTTGTCGGGCTATTGATAGCCATTCTGAATATGGGGAGTGAAATCGATTCTGAAATCGATGCAAAAGACAGCTTTCGTCGTACACCACTGTCTTGGGCCGCGAAGGGGGGCCATGAGGCCGTTGTACGGCTACTCCTTGATACCGGCAAAGTCGATGTTGATAACAAAGACATTCATGGTTGGACACCACTGTCGTGGGCCGCGAACGAGGGGCCATGAGGCCGTTGTACGGCTACTCCTTAATACCGGCAAAGTCGATGTCGATAATAAGGACCGTTGGGGTAGGGCACCACTGTCGCGGGCCGCGGAGGAGGGCCATGAGGCCGTTGTACGGCTACTCCTTGATACCGGCAAAGTCGATGTTGATAACAAAGACAATTATGGTTGGACACCACTGTCGTGGGCCGTGAACGGGGGCCATGAGGCCGTTGTACGGCTACTCCTTGATACCGGCAAAGTCGATGTTGATAACAAAGACAATTATGGTTGGACACCACTGTCGTGGGCCCTGGAGAGGGGCCATGAGGCCGTTGCACGGCTACTCCTTGATACCGGCAAAGTCGATGTTGATAACAAAGACAATGATGGTTGGACACCACTGTCGCGGGCCGCGGAGGAGGGCCATGAGGCCGTTGTACGGCTACTCAAGGCAGCGCGGTAGTATGTTGAGTTTGTAGTTATCGATGGCGATTTTCTTGTCGGATAAGGTAATGTATACGAATACTCTCCCAAGTTTATAAGCTGCATCTCGATGACTGTTGAAATGAAGTTTCCATGCCAGAACCGAATACTAGCTGCTCGGTCTAACGGTCGAGCCGACCGACTGGGACCATAAACCCGTGCTGACGTCGTGGCAACAGTCTTGGAGTAGTATGGGTGTTCCCAGTATTGTCTAGGTACTATCTCTCTTCGGGCTTTGCAATTGGAAGTAGCACAAATGCATGGCGGGGTCCTACCGTACATAAGGCCAACCAAGAGGGGGCTCGAAACTGGTTAACAAGTTCAGGGGTAAGTGAATAAAAGTTACGTGAGCCCTCGGCAGCTATCCACAAACTCGGAACTCAAGACAAGACACTAGAAATGCCATGAGGTCAAACTTGACCAACCCACAAGGAAGGGTATTACAATATAGCTTCTTTGTTTTGACAAACACGCTGTGGTTGCTACAATCTTGAGCAAACTCGGTGGCATATCCAGCATTTTCGTAGACCATCTACGCACAAACCCAGAAAATAGCACCACTCTTGACACACCAAGATTCTGGTCCATCCCGTCGTTTGCCAGCGCAATCAAGAAGGCCCCGGAATCTTTACCAATGCCTCCCGAAACTTCCTCCACGTCAGCCCCCTGGAAATGTTGACATGCTTCAGCGGGTTTTTGCGTCTCATATCCCTGCTTGGCGTGACAAGTTCCGGAAGGGCCGTGGCCAGCGATTCCTGGATATGCCTGGACATGACCGGGTCCTCGATGCTACTGATAAACTGCCAGATGAAGACGGTGTCTGACTTTGGTGGGTTGGTCTTGTACTTGTCTCGGAAGACGACGTAGAGGGAGCGTATGTCTTGGTTTGGAGCGTGGGCCAGAACTGGGCGTTCGGGTTGTGACTGAAGGGGATGTTCAAGTCTTCTTCTCTTGGTGCGTGCCGGCGGGCGGTCATCCTCACTCGTGTCATGTTGGTCCCGGTGTATGGTTCGGGCTGGAATTTGCTCATACGGAACGCTTGCGTGGGAGATTGTATGTTGCTGGTCAAGCGGGACATCTGTTCTGATTCAAGGGGTTGGTGCTGGGTTTTGGAATAGGCCTCTCAAGATACTGTTTATCCAGCAGTCTCATCAGGCCTTCCCGGTAAGAATGAAGCTCGCCCAAGAGGTTGACACTATCTGCGGGGAGTTGCTGCTGGGCTTGGGTTATCGCTATAACTTGACTCTCGAGCGCGGCAAATTTGCCTTCAAATGCTAGCCTCTCTGCTCGCGCCTCCTTTAGCTCTTGTTGAAGAGTCTCGACTTTCTCGAGAGCCAAACGGTACTGTTCCTGGATGGTTTTGAAGTCATGGGATGTAGTTGACCGCAGCCCGTCCAGTGACTCCTGCTGAGCCACGGCTTTCTCTAACAAGTCTGTGACTTTTCCTTCCACATTATCCCTATTCTGGCCAACCTCGTACTGGAAAGTCGAGAAGTCGGTGCGCAGAGTGGTTATGTCTCTGATCTCGACGGCGTGTTGTTCGACTTTGGACTTCGCCTCGGCTATGGAAGCGGCGAGGAGGTCATGTCTTGTCGCCGTGTCTCGTTGCAAGGATGTGATGGAGAGGCTTGTCTGCTGAACATGTTCATCCAGGGCCTTTTTGAGGCTGTCGGCCTCGCGAGTGCAGTGCTGGGCACTGAGGAAACTGGCCCACGCACTGCTCAGTGACTGGTGCAACCGATCAGGCTTCCTCGTCTCAAATGCTTCCATTGGCGACCGGTGTGTTTGGGAAGGCGAGCTCTGCTTTGAGTGTGGTTGTTGCGCATGGAACATCTTCTGAGGCAAGTGTCGAGGTGGATGGGGGAAGTTTTGCAATGATCGGGCTCCTTTTCCCAGGCCAATGTTTGTGTGCCTTGCTGTTGCCTCACCTGAAAATTTCGCATATCTCCGTGTGGTTGAGATCACCCAAGAAAGGAAGGCACGGTGTGGCCCGTCCAGTCTAGTAGGCCGATACCTGCCTTGCCCTAGATCTTAGACCTCTCTAGTTTTGCAAGATAGCGATAGAGATGCTTTGGTTTCCGCGGGGCTGTTACCTGCAAACTAGGTACCTACACAGCCCCAAAGCTCACTGTAGTTCCGGGTTTCCCAATTAGGTTCCCGTAACCCTCATCAAAAAGGAGGCAATATCGTCAATCTGCTCCGGTGTCTTGAGCCAATGGCCCTCTAGCTCTGCGCCCGAATATTCTTTCCACCCCGTTTGGAATCCTACGTTAGTAAGCACATCCTGGGCCTGTCTGCCGAGCTCAACATCGACAACCGCGTCGTCAACCCCGTGACCAAGAAAGATGGGCGTGACACGGGCCGATTTGTCGGCGTCACGAGACGAAACGACCGGATGCCATGCGGGCAACATGTCCACGACGAAAGCATCCGACAGATCAGTCTTCGGTGACCCCTTATCTGCTTCATAACTGCCATCCCGCAACAAAAGCCTCTGGATGTTCGCTGCAAAGGGCAGCCAAGTGCTAGCTCCCACGAATGCCCCCAGCCGCTTGCCACGTATTTCCTGACATAGTATCGTCCACATGCCAATGGCACCCCCTTGGCTGACACCCATGATGACCACCTTCTCGGTCTCTCCGCCAAAACTTGCGGCCTCCCCGTCGAGGATCGACTGGATGTAAGCTACCGACTGCCTGATGCCTTCCATCTGCAGGTCCGCTCTCGCCGACGTGTCCGTGAGCGAATGGGCCTCGAACCAGGCGGGCAACATTTCCTCGAACGCAGTGCTCCACAGCTCTCGAGACGACGGAAACACCCATCGCCAGCTCGGGAACCTGTCCGTGAGCGGCTTCTGGCCAGGCACCATGGTCTCGGCGAGTTCCTCGGCGAACTCCGGGCCGTTGCTTCCCCGTCCGTGGAGCATGATGGCAGTGTGAGTGTGTTCCGAGCTGGGTTCGATGGTGTGTATGCTGCCAAAATGGCCGTTGGCCGATGGGACGTTCGCCATGGTACTTGTTGGAGTGAGGGCCTGTCTGGGTTGTTGGTGAGGTGTAAGGAAGGGTTTGAGAGCCCCACATGGAAGTTCGGGTGGTAGAATCTCCTCCTTCTCCTTCTGACAGAGCCTTTCCCCCTCGACTAATACCTGTCCCCTGCCAGCTTGAGGCAGCTACATCAACCTTATGTTTGAGCCAAGGCCGGTTTCCGGGCTTCTTCCAGTTCCCTTCTCTTCGATGTTCACCCGCTGTCATCACCCCTCGAAGTAAACATGACACCTGCTATTAAATCGATAAAAAACCCCTGAGGATATATTCTATTTGACCTCGTTTCCTTTGTTTCAGCGATTCAATCACTCGCTCAGACAGGATCGTCAGGGGGTCGTTACTTGTATCGGCTAAGAAAGACGTGGGAAAGCGGGGGAGGGGCAACTCCACCGCAAACTTCCCCCGCTCCCGCCCCCTACACACTGCAACGTTAGTACATGTGGATATCAGGGGTTAGGTATTGCCCGACCCGGGTCATAGTTTTGCCTCCAGAACCCGGCAGCAGGGCTGTAATTCAACCTCCGGACCTATGGGCCGTTACCAGGAACCGATCATGTCCCGGGTGGACTTGGTGGAGAGAAGTTGAGTGTCATGTTTACGATGATCCGAACATAAGCCTTTTATTACTCTGCTTACATTGCTCCTCCATCTCACCTTGCCAGTCGTCTTATCTCACAGGGGAAGCAGGCTATGCTCCAAATCAAGATGGCATCAGAAGATCAACTCAGCGGCAATGCTGCTTACCGCCAGTACCTTCCGGACCTCACCACGCCCCGGTTCACTACCATGCGGACGCAGGATGCTCATGAGTACGCAAAGGCATTCAAAGAGGGCGGTGTGCCACCATGGCTCCACGGCCTGTATCTGCACTGGCAGAAGCTATTCCAGGAGCCCTTCAAGGGCATCACCAACGATGGTGAGCCAGAACCCCCCTAAACCCCCCATTTACATCCCAGCCGCCACTTACTCACACCCACCCCCCAGGTCGCGTCCGCCCGGACCTCTTCCGCCTCCAAGACGAAGGCATGCCCATCGACGCCATCGTCTCAGCCGCCAACACCCTCCTCTCCCAGCTCACCCCGTCCCAACACGCCCTCCTCACCCACCACATCGACTCCCCCGAATGGCGCACCTGGTCCAACCCCGAATTCCTCCTCTCCCCCAAAGGCCTCCGCCTCGACGAGCTCCCCGCCCCTACCCGCACCGCCGCCCTCTCCCTCCTCCAAACCACCCTCTCCCGGAAGCTACGCCTAAGCCACCGCCGCCATGCACATCAACGCTTCCTGGGGAACCCTCGTCAACGCAGCCCCGGCATCCTCAAAGAAGCATCCTACAACCTGGTCCTTTTCGGGCACCCGTTCCCCCAACCATCCCCTGGAGGCTTCTCCTTCTACGGCCACCACCTCTGCCTCAACATCTTTTTGCACCGCACCCAAGTCGTCATCGCGCCCTGGTTCACCGGCGCCGAGCCCAACCTCATCGACGACCCGGCCGCGCCCCACGCCGGCACGCGCATCCTGCAGACCGAGGAGCGGCTGGGGCTGCGGCTGATGCAGGCGCTGGTGGGGCGCGGGGGGGAGGCGATGCGCCGGAGGGTGCAGGTGTATGAGGCGATGCGGGATGAGGAGGTGATGCCGAGGGGCAGGTGGAACCATGATGATCAGCGGCATTTGTGCGGGGCGTATCGCGATAATCGCGTGGTGCCGTATGAGGGGGTGGTGGTGGGGGAGATGGAGGAGGGGGAGAAGGAGTTGGTGAGGGGGATTTTGAGGGAGTTTTTGCTGTATTTGCCTGAGAGGGCGAGGGGGGTTAGGATGGGGGAGGTGGAGAGGTGGTTTGGGGAGACGTATTTTTGTTGGATTGGCGGGTTTGGGGAGGAGGATGCATTTTATTATCGCATTCAGAGTCCCGTGGTTATTGTCGAGTTTGATCACCACTCGGGTGTGTTCTTGACGAACGAGGAGCCGGCCAAGTTCCATATCCATACGCTGCTGCGGATGCCGAATGGGGGGGATTATGGCATGGCGTTGAGGCCGTTGATTCCGGGTATAGAGCAGGAATATTTGTGGGAGGGGAAGAAGGAGTGAGTGGGCTGGCGGTTTGGATGGCGGGATGTGTATACTGGGAATATACAAGAAATGAAATAGTGATCCATTTTGCGACTGACGCCGAGTGAATGATATCATCCAGGTACGAATACTTGGCTCGCCCGTTTTTGGTGAGTATCCTTTCTCGCCTCAAGACCTTCCGCTTCAACCTTCCACTCCATCCTTCAGCCTCAAACTTCTAGTTTCATCCACCTCCCAAATTTCCGCTTCCAACTCGCCTTGCAGCCACTCAGCCCAATCCTGCATATCCCTCTCCTCGAAATCCCAACCTGTGGTAATTCCTGCTGCTCTTTCCTCCAGCTCTTCCTCTGGCGTTGGTCCAGCCCCGCCTCCGGCTTTTTCTTCTGCTTTTCCTCCCGCCCTACCCACTCCTCAAAATCCCACAACCTATGCCTCCCTCCTCCTGCTCTTCCACCCGCTCCTCCTCCTCCTCCTTCTCCTCCTTCACCTCCTCTTCCTCCCGGTCCTCCCCCTGCTCCTTAACCACCTCTACTATCTAAGTACCCCTCGGCACGGTCCCCCAGCTCCCACCACAAACACACTTCCTCTGCTGCGACAGCACGAAATGGTACCCTGGTTTTGCCGAGAACAGGTCGCCGACGACGGCGGCGCAGCGCACGCACCGGCGCCACTGCGGACCGTCGCTGTCCTCCGCCGATCCCCGTCCACGTGCCAACGATGGTCATCCGGTAGCTCGCCATCCCGTTGTCCCCCGCGGGTAGCATGCCGCTCCCTCCGCTGCCTCCGCTGCTGCTGCTGTTACCAGCAAACGGTGGCGGGACACCGCTGCCACCAGGCTTCGTCTCCGCTTCGCTGCGCCTGCCCGCTGCTGATATTTTCCATGTCCCGGCCAGCAACTCCGGTGCGTTTAAAGACGTCGACATACCTGCTGCGAGGCCTTGCGGGCGGCCAGGGGCCGTGGGGGTTGTCCTTTGAGCTCGAGCAGGCTGTACGTCGGCAAAGTAGAGCTTGGCCGGGTCGGTCTGGGCGCCGAAAAGGCCCGCAAGGTGGTGGAGAAAATGCTTGAGGAGCACCTTCGTGGAAGCTCGGGGGCGGGCTGACGAGCAGCATGTCCAGCTCGCAGTGGGTCTGGCTTTTGATGACTGTTCGTTGTGTGTTGCTGTGCTGTCGGTCATGTGCGGGTTGGGGTTTGATTTTGGGGCGATGAGGCCCGAGAAGG